>NC_041383.1:380159336-380195397 GCF_002162155.2 Triticum dicoccoides | reverse complement strand
ATTGGCTTCAGTTAGCAGCAGTAGCAAAGGAATCACTCGGGTTCAGTTAACAGCAAGGGATCGATCGCTCGGGTTCAGTTAACAGCAAGGGATCCATCGTTCGGGTTCAGTAATGTAGCTAGTGCAATCGCTTGGGTTCAGTTAGAGCTCAGCACCGCGCTAGGGTTCAATTAGAGCACAACGCCTTGCACACACGCGTACGTGTACAAGAGAAACGTGCATTGCTCCGCCCCCGACCGCCCACCGTAACCGGGAACTCCCTGATATTTTCCTCCCCCTCGCTTATACCACGGTTTTTTCCATCATGGACGGCCCAAAGAATGCCATGCAGCTGCATCTCCGGCCCTCCGAGGAAGAAAAGCCCATTTTCTCTCATGATTTTTTGTCATAGAGGTAGGAGCTCACCACATCTATGATGATACCGGGTTTTGTCACAATTATCATCATAGAAGTGTCATAAGCAGGACAAAAGAAAAATCTGTTCGGCCCAAAATGTCACGGATGTGTCTTTTTTTGTAGTGTCCCCATCCCAATCCCCATCCCAAATTCGAAAACATCGCAGCCTAAGCCCGGCTACGCTTGCCATGGAGCTTGAGGAGCGACTGGCCCAAAAGAGGTATATCGCGGTCTCTTCGCCAATGTCGCCGAGGAAGGTGACGACCATTACTGGCCACAGACACTCAATAAGTGGGCTAGAGTATGCAGGTATGTCGCGGACGCCAGCTATGACATCGAGGTCGTCGACAGCGACGGCCTGAGATGGGCTATGTTATAGGGTAAGTGGCTCACCCCCAACCCCTCGGGTTCAACCGCCGTAGATCTCATCCATTGCCCCGCCGTTGTGCTACTCTGGCTTGTTGTCAAGAATTTTCCATACTACATCGCCATCGAGCCCCTTTGGCCATTTCTGAAGGACGTGTTCTGCGACGGTGTCTTGGGATCCACAGCTTCCAAGTCAGACCTCATCGACGGAACCACGAGGAGGGCACCCTCTCCGGCTCTTCCAAGGGTCAAGAGCCCATCTGCTCGTCCAAGGGGAAAGAGCCCGTCTGCTCGTCCAAGGGGAAAGAGCCCCTCTGCGACATCATGGAGGGCACCCTACAGTCATGCCCTTCCAAGGGGAAGGAGCCCACAACATGGAGCGCATCCAGGCTCTATGACAAGTGAGGAAACCCATGATTTGTTTTGCCGTGCCTCTTCATAGGGGGAACCCATGATTTGTTTTGTCGAGTCCCTTTTGTAGTGTAGTGAGAATATGTCCAGTTTGACTTGCTATATTTGGTTGTTTGTAGTATGCCTTGTTTATTTCAGTTATTCACAATGTGATGCTCTATATGTGCAATTATTTACTGTGTAGTACATTTCATCAATCAAGTTTTGAACATACCGATAGGAATGCATATATTTGCTTGTTGTTAAGCGTATTATAGCTAGCATATGCTCTTTTAAAGTTTTTTGGTTGTTCGGTTGTTTGTAGTTAGCATAGGTCCAGTTTCAAATGCTATCTTTGGTTGTTCGTAGTATGCCTTGTTTATTCTAGTTATTCACAACGTGATGTTCTATATGTGCAAGTATGAACTGTGCAGTTGAATTTCATGAATACCCGTTTTAACAATACCACTATGAATGACTACATTTGGTTGTTGCATCTTGTAGTTAACACGCCTTTCCATTTTTATTTAACAATAACCAAGTGTGCTTAGACCGGCACAATACCAGTTTGAATGACTATGTTTGCTTCTTGTTAAATGTTGGGCCTGTTGCAGTTAACACACCTTTCCACTTGTTTTGCTTTACTAGCATGCTTAAACCTGCACACTCAAGCTATCATTTGGAGATTATTTTTTCTGCCATGGATAATTTTGGTTGATATTTAGCTTGCTGTGCTTAACATGCCTCCCGATGTACCTACACAATAAAATTTTGGGAACGACTACTGTTTTCCATCGAGGTTAGTTTCATTCCATGGCTTATATATACTCACTATTCAGGATATCGGTAGCTGCACTATTGTAGGATGCTGCTAACGCGACACTATGATCAGAGACCCTTCGACGAAACTATGTGCGATGCCATAATCGCGAACGGTGGTGTAAAAGAACCATCAAAAAAGGTGCAAAACATTTGCGATGGAGGAGACATCAAACACGGTTCAGATTTTAGTTGCCTGTGTGATCCAGGGCATACGGTTCAGTCCAATGAGTTGTTTGCGATGAGGCAGAACAAAAGAAACAGGCAGCGTGATGAAGGCGTGTGCGATATAGAGCATACGGTTCACTCAGATGAACTGTTTGTGATTTGGCAACACAAAAGAAATGGTAAGCCAGATCAAGGTGTGTGTGATTGAGGGCACACGCTTCAGAAGGATTAACTGTTTGCGATTAGGCAACATAACAGAAACCGGTTAGCCAGATAAAAGTGTCTGCAATTGATGGCATACACTTTACATGGTTGAACTGCTTGTGATTAGCCACAACAACTGAAACAATTAGATAGCTCAACGTGTGTGCGCTAGACGGGCACACACATCTATTATATATAAAAAGTATTTGACGGGTTAACCAATAAAAAGAGAAATAATATAGAAATTACCACAATAATTAGAATGGCTCCGGTTTGTAAGAAGATTGTACCAAAACTTGACCCAAATTGGACTAGTTTTGTACCATAACATATTGGTGCTATGACATAACACCATGCCAAGTTTCATGATTTTGAGGTGAGCTTTGGATTTACATTAATTTTAAAACAAGGTTTCTCAATGTTTACTGTCGAGTCGACACCGCCCTGGATAGGCTTTTTCCTCGTGGGTCCCAAATGATAAATCCAAATATGTGACCACCATGCAGTTTTTCTTATTAAGAATTACATCCCTTGGTGTGCAAGCTGAAAATAAGTTTGTGGGTGCTGGTGGGAACTAAAAACTTGTGGTTCTGTAATGAACAAAGATCTCAAGGATCCCGCGAGAGTGATGTTCTTTGCCTATGTTGTGAATGCTTATAATATTTATGTCTTCATTAAAGAAATGGCAAGCCATTGGCTCAGTATGAAAGAAAATATGGGTCAAAGCCGAGTTGAAAAGGGCAACAATATCTAATTCCAGCTAACAAATAATACAAAAGCATGAGGATTAGTTACTCATCAGGTTTAGACAAAATCCAGATTGAACAGGACAATGACATCTAACTCAACCAAAGTTTTCGGCGGTCACAATCAAATGGATCGGTATGATCCATAAAATCAAGATCAACGACCAGAAATTCTACTGGTCCATGATGACAAGTTGTTGTAAATAGAAGCGGAGCACGATCAGAAGCCCTTAGATCCACATGAAACTTCTTTTTACGTTGTTCAACACCTGCAGCCATAAGAAATTTCTTGTTGAAAAACTTAATCCTCACGGACAATAGTGCCCTCGCATTCAACATGAAGAATGTGACAAAGCTAGTGTTTGCATTGTTGGATGCATATCCTTCTAGTGTTACTGTCTTCAAACAAACATCATGAGATCTGAGAAAATCCCGGTGATTCTTGAACCATCGATTGGTTATACCTTTTTTTCCATGTGTTAGTGCCTAAATAGAGATGAAGATTGGAAACAGTTAATGTCTAAAAAAGATTATGTTGAAAGAGTGATAGCTGAATGATTAATTATAGTACATTATATATGGGCTCTCAATGTGCGTGAAATCATCACCTTCATATACAAATTCTCCAGACATGGAAAGCATTGCAGGAAGGCAATAATGATGTTGAGATCAAAACACCACATAGTGATATATAAGGTCTTGACAGAATCCACCACCACTGATAGGATGGACAAGCGCTTCATTGAGCATAGAACATAATATTAGCACTGAAAGTCTACTCCAAGATGATACTTAACTTATGCGCACAAATGAAAAATGCAAATTACAAAAGTGTACGTGAATAATATACAATACCTCAATAGGTGTGGAGGCAAACACCATCTCGAACCATTCACACGGATCACTAATTGCACCCAAGGTCTCCAATTTAGGCGTAGGGACCACAGTTATTTGTAAAGGTTTATAACAACAATTAAGGAGTAACCTTTGAAGTGAAGGGGTGTCTTCGATGATGAGCTCTTGTCCTTCAAAATGAATTCCAATGCTTACAAGGTGAGACGACTTTATTTTGAGACAAGGGATATGGATTCCTATTCCAAAAACAAACACCAAATGATGTAGTGTAGGGTAGCTAGAGTGGATGATGTTGTGAAGTGAGGCCACCGATAGATCAACCAACACAAGCGCAAGTTTTTTCAGCACTGGCAGTCGAAGCATTTGTACCAGATAGTCTGATATATGGCACCGGGTCAAGGTGGCGGTGTGGAGTGAGGAGGAAAACCATGAGATGGGCATCAGTGGTGAGGGCACAAATGCAGCTCTTGGTGGAAACCTATCGCTGTAATGGTAGAACTCAAGCTGCTGGAGTTTATCAAATTGAGGGATGTCACCCAGGCGGCCACCATGCAGGGTATGTCTAGCAGGTAGCATGCCGGGATGCAGATGCGTCGAACGGAGCCCCCGTGGGAGGAGATGATGGCTCCGGGGAGTTCAGAATCATCATCGACAGATAGTTGACGACACTCGAGATTAAGAAGCGCGGTGCGCCACAGAGTGCGCCACCGAGATGTGAGGACTTGTGTGCGGCAGCCATCCTTGGTGGGGAGAAGGGAGATGATCTCCCCAAGGATTCCGTTCGGGAGATCGCTGATGCGGTCCGTCGGAGATTCTACTGGTTCCTCAGGTCCAGGGGGCGCTTCTGGCCGCACAGTCGGGTCGAAGATCTACATCCGGCGATGGCGCTGGCCGGAGCCTCATTTGTGATCATACCAATCTAGAAGAAAAAATGGCATAAATTGTAGGACATTCGAAATAAATTCCCAAGATCAGGATGAAAAAAGGCCCAAACATATATGTAGGTGACTAGGTTTTCAGTCGGAGTCGCAGTTGTTGCCAGAGTTGCTGTTGACCTTCGGCTCCAGCTGGGGGGGGGCACGAAAGCGCCGACGAATTCAAGGTCATGCTGCTGCCCACGCGAGACCTCGTCGGCAGTGACGGAAACTTCTGTGCCCAGCTTGACGCGTTGTGCGGGTGCTTCACCAGCCCCGGCGTCGCCACTCCCTCCGATGGTGTGCTTCGGCGGCATCGTCATACACTCTGGAGTCTAGACGTCGGTGGCCACTATGGACCGGGCGTGCGGCTGCCTATTATGGCCGGCAGCTCGGGCGCGCAATTAATACAGACCAGTGGGAGCGTGGAAGGCTACGGTCAAAAGTTGTCTCGCCTCCCGGTGAGCCTGCGCGATGGACGTCTGCCATTCCTACCATCATTTCACATAGCTACTTGCATGCCTCCCCGTTAAAACACACACCTGCACGCACTCCTCTCGGTATGCCTGCGTGGCGGACTGCTCGCATGCGTCCCGTCAACTCATGCCTGCTCGCACGACACACGGGGCGTGTGGCAGCACGTACATTTTTTGGTTTATTTTCTGCCGCTTTGCTGCTTCGCTGAACCATTTGTGTTGAAGAGATGCAGAAATCCCGCGTCAAACATCTCGCACGCTTCGCGGTGAACTTGCACACCGGACGAGTTTTGGATTTACTATAATTTAAAAACCAGGCATCTAAATGTTTTGCCGGCAATCAACAGTGCTCTAGTGTTTGAAATTCATTCTCATTTCTTGCATGGGACCTAAGCATGCACATAAGGACACAAATTTGATTTTTCAACCAATTTGTAGTCACTAGAGCATGCGCATGTAGTTCAAATTTGAATTATGCACATAAATGCATTGAAAACTTAGATAATGCATAAAAATGTCCAAACGAACCCCGAAAAATCACAAAAATTGACACAACACTCCGACTGTTCTATGTTGACAATAAGAGGCAATGGATATCGTTTCGTCCCCAAAGGTGCGACGTTCCCTACCGAAAAGCATCATGCTTGTTGTGAGAAGCTCCGGTTTGTGAGAAGCATATACCCAAACCTGCCCGAAATGGGACAAAATTTGTACCACAACATGCGGGTGCCTTTCCATGATAGCATGCCAAGTTTCATGAATTTCAGACGAGTTTTGGATTTAGTTAAATTTAAAAATCAGGCATCTCAATGTTTTGCCAACAATCAATGGTGCCCTGGTGTTTGAAATTCATTCCCATTTCTTGCATGGGACCTAAGCATGCACCCAAGGACATAGATTTCTTTTTTCAACCAATTTATATGCACTGGAGCATGCGCATGTAGTTCAAATTTGAATTATGCACATAAATGCATTGATAACTCAGTTAATGCATAAAATGTCCAAACGAACCCCGAAAAATCACAAAAATTCACACGACACTCCTGTTGTTCTATGTTGGCACGAGAAATTTTTTGAAAGCAATAAGAGGCAATGTATATCGTTTCATCCCCAAAGGTGGGGACGTTCCATACTGAAAACCATCATGCTTGTTGTGAAAAGCTCCGGTTTGTGAGAAGCATATACCCAAACCTGCCCCAAACGAGACAAAATTTGGACCACGGCATGTTGATGCCACTCTATGATAGCATGCCAAGTTTCATGAATTTCAGACAAGTTTTGGGTTTACTACAATTTAAAAACCAGACATCTAAATATTTTGCCGACAATCAACAGTGCCCTGGTGTTTGAAATTCATTCTCATTTGTTGCATGGGACCTAAGCATGCACATAAGGACACAAATTTAATTTTTCAACCAATTTATAGTCACTGGAGAATGCACATGTAGTTGAAATTTGAATTATGCACATAAATGCATGGAAAACTCAGTTAATGCATAAAAATGTCCAAACGAACCCCAAAAAATCACAAAAATTGACACAACACTCCTGTTGTTCTATGTTGACACAAGAAAAAAATTTGAAAACAATAAGAGGCGATGGATATCGTTTCGTTCGCAAAGGTGGGACGTTCCCTACCGAAAACTATCATGCTTGTTGTGAGAAGCTCTGGTTTGTGAGAAGCATATACCCAAACATGCCCCAAATAGGACAAATTTTGTACCACGGCATGCGGGTGCCCTTCCATGATAGCATGCCAAGTTTCATGAATTTCAGAGGAGTTTTGGATTTAGTAGAATTTAAAAACCAGGCATCTCAATGTTTTGTCGGCAATCAACGGTGCCCTGGTGAAATTCATTCCCATTTCTTGCATGGGACCAAAGCATGCACCCAAGGACACATATTTGATTTTCAACCAATTTATATGCACTAGAGCATGCACATGTAGTTCAAATTTTAATTATGCACATAAATGCATTGAAAACTCAGTTAATGCATAAAAATGTCCAAATGAACCCTGAAAAATCACAAAAATTCACACAACACTCCTGTTGTTCTATGTTGGCACGAGAAAAAAATTCAAAGCAATAAGACACAATGGATATCGTTTCGTCCCCAAAGGTCGGACGTTCCCTACCGAAAACCATCTCGTATACCCAAACCAGCCTCAAATGGGGCAAAATTTGTACCACGGCATGTTGATGCCGTTCCATGATACCATGCCAAGTTTCATGAATTTTAGACGAGTTTCAGATTTAATAGATTTTAAAACCCAAGCATCTCAATGTTTTACCTGCAATCAATGGTGTCGTGGTGTTTGAAATTCATTCCCATTTCTTCCATGGGACCTAAGCATGCACCCAAGGACACAGATTTAATTTTTCAACCAATTTATATGCACTGCAGCATGCGCATGTAGTTCAAATTTGAATTATGCACATAAATGCATTGAAAACTCAGTTAATGCATAAAAATGTCCAAACGAACCCCAAAAAATCACAAAACTTCATACAACACTCCTGTTGTTCTATGTTGGCATGAGTAAAAATATGAAAGCAATAAGAGGCAATGTATATCGTTTCGTCCCCAAAGGTGGGACGTTCCCTACCGAAAACCATCATGCTTGTTGTGAGAAGCTCCGGTTTGTGAGAAGCATATAGCCAAACCTGCCCCAAATGGGACAAAATTTGGACCACGGCATGTTGATGCCGCTCCACTATAGCATGCCAATTTTCATGAATTTCATTCTCATTTCTTGCATGGAACCTAAGCATGGACATAAGGACACATATTTGATTTTTCAACCAATTTATAGTCACTGGAGCATGCACATGTAGTTCAAATTTGAATTATGCACATAAATGCATTGAAAACTCAGTTAATGCATAAAAATGTCGAAATGAACCCCGAAAAATCACAAAAATTGACACAACACTCCTGTTGTTCTATGCTGACACAAGAAACAAATTTGAAAGCAATAAGAGGCAATGGATATCGTTTCGTCCCCAAAGGTGGGACGTTCCCTACTGAAAACCATCATGCTTGTTGTGAGAAGCTCTGGTTTGTGAGAAGCATATAACCAAAGCCCCAAATGGGACAAAATTTGTACCACGGCATGTTGATGCCTCTCCATGATAGTATGCCAAGTTGCATGAATTTCAGACGAGTTTTGGATTTACTAGAATTTAAAAACCAGGCATCTCAATGTTTTGCCGGCAATCAACGGTGCCCTGGTGTTTGAAATTCATTCCCATTTCTTGCATGGGACCTAAGCATGCACCCAAGGACACATATTTGCTTTTTCAACCAATATATATGCACTAGAGCATGCGCATGTAGTTCAAATTTGAATTATGCACATAAATGCATGGAAAACTCAGTTAATGCATAAAAATGTCCAAACGAACCCCACAAAATCACAAAAATTGACACAACACTCCTATTGTTCTCAGTTGACACAAGAAAAAAATTCGAAAGCAATAAGAGGCAATGGATATCGTTTCGTCCCCAAAGGTGGGGCGTTCCCTACTGAAAACCATTATGCTTGTTGTGAGAAGCTCCGGTTTGTGAGAAGCATATAACTGAACCTGCCCCAAATGGGACAAAATTTGTACCACGGCATGCGGGTGCCCTTCCATGATAGCATGCCAAGTTTCAAGAATTTTAGACGAGTTTTGGATTTACTAGAATTTAAAAACCATTCATCTAAATGTTTTGCCGGTAATCATCAGTGCCCTGATGTTAGAAATTCATTCCCATTTCTTGCATGCGACCTAAGCATGCACCTAAGGACACAGATTTGATTTTTCATCCAATTTATACGCACTGGAGCATGTGCATGTAGTTCAAATTTGAATTATGCACATAAATGCATTAAAAACTCGGTTAATGCATAAAAATGTCCGAACGAACCCCGAAAAATCACAAAAATTGACACAACACTCCTGTTGTTCTATGTTGACACAAGAAAAAAAATTTGAAAGCAATAATAGGCAATGGATATCATTTCGTCCCGAGAGGTGGGACGTTCCCTACCGAAATCCATCATGCTTGTTGTGAGAAGCTCCAGTTTGTTAGAAGCATATACCCAAACCTGCCCCAAATGGGACAAAATTTGTACTACGGCATGCGGGTGCCCTTCCATGATAGCATACTAAGTTTCATGAATTTCAGATGAGTTTTGGATTTAGTTGAATTTAAAAACCAGGCATCTCAATGTTTTGCCGGCAATCAACGGTGCCCTAGTGTTAGAAATTCATTCCCATTTCTTGCATGGGACCTAAGCATGCACCCAAGGACACAAATTTGATTTTTCAACCAATTTATATGCACTGGAGCATGCACATGTAGTTCAAATTTGAATTATGCACATAAATGCATTGAAAACTCAGTTAATGCATAAAAATATCCAATTGAACCCCGAAAAATCACAAAAATTCACACAACACTCATGTTGTTCTTTGTTGGCACGAGAAAAAAAATTGAAAGCAATAAGAGGTAATGGATATTGTTTCGTCGCCAAAGGTGGGACGTTCCCTACTGAAAACCATCATGCTTGTTGTGAGAAGCTCCGATTTGTGAGAAGCGTATACCCAAACCTACCTCAAATGGGACAAAATTTGTACCACGGCATGCTGATGCTGCTCCATGATAGCATGCCAAGTTTCATGAATTTCAGACGAGTTTTGGATTTTATAAATTTTAAACCAGGCATCTCAATGTTTTGCAACCAATCAACGGTGCCCTGGTGTTTGAAATTCATTCCCATTTCTTGCATGGGACCTAAGCATGCACCCAAGGACACATATTTGATTTTTCAACCAATTTATATGCACTGGAGCATGCGCATGTAGTTCAAATTTTAATTACGCACATAAATGCATTGAAAACTCAGTTAATGCATAAAAATGTCCAAACGAACCCCGAAAAATCACAAAATTTTTACACAACACTCCTTTTGTTCTATGTTGACACGAGAAAAAAAACTTGAAAGCAATAAGAGGCAATGGATATCATTTTGTCCCCAAAGGTGGGACGTTCCCTACCAAAAACCATCACGCTTGTTGTGAGAAGCTCCGGATTGTGAGAAGCATATACCCAAACCCGCCCCAAATGGGACAAAATTTGTACCACGACATGTTGATGCCGGTCCATGATAGCATGCCAAGTTTCATGAATTTCAGACGCGTTTTGGATTTACTAGAATTTAAAAACCAGGCATCTCAATGTTTTGCCGGCAATCAACGGTGCCATGGTGTTTGAAATTCATTCCCATTTCTTGCATGTGACCTAAGCATGCACGCAAGGACAAAGATTTGATTTTTCAACGAATTTATATGCACTGGAGCATGTGCATGTAGTTCAAATTTGAATTATGCACATAAATGCATTGAAAGCTCACTTAATGCATAAAAAGTTCCAAACGAACCCAGAATAATTCCAATTCTTTTATGATCACTGCAGATAAAAAGGTATAGCAATTTAAATACCATCCATGGTTGTTGTGACCCCATTATGTAATTCAAATCAAGACCAAACTCAAGTACATCCCACACAGTTTATTATAACCAACCGTGTGAGATGCAGCACAAAATATCTTTGGACTTTTTCTGAATAAGGGACCGTGTCTGATGACACTTTGCGCGCCAGTTTTTTGGCTGAAGCGATTCCAAATTTTTGGCTTCCGAGGAAATATCTACCTCCCCTCCCCCTGCCCCTTACCAAAAGCCACATTTCCCCCCTTTCCGCCATCCTTTCCAAGTTGAAACCGTCACTCCTTGCTTGCAGCCCTGCCGCCTCCTCGCCGGAGACCCTCCTTCACGTTGCTCGGCCTCGCCTATCCAGGAAGGTAATCCACACCCGACCCCCATCCTCCTCCTCCTTCCACATCCCACATGCCCCGACCGCTGGTGCGAGCACGACACCTTCCACCCAAATCACCGACCCCTCCACCAAATAAGTGCTGGCCTAAGCCATGGTGTACGCAGTATAGTCAGGACCTCAAGGAGCATTTGGTAGCGGAGAAGAAAATTGCGGCCGCACGCACGGATGAGGTCGCGATGGCTGCCATTCGTGCCGACCCCTAGATCTTGGAGGAGCACCTCGCCGTCGAGGCCACCGTTGACAACTCGCGCACCGACACCGTGACGCTATTGGCTGCTTTAAATGACAATTCGTGGCGTTTTCTCGAGGCCACCATCGGTGCCTTCAACGAAGACTAATAGGTGTTTTTTCAGCGTGCACGTGCATACCTCATCTCGAGAGCCAGCAGGTTGGTGCCTGGAGCAGCTCAGGCGACTCACCACTCCAACGAGGGCACCCATGATGTGGAGGCCTCGCCCTCTTCCATGTCTAAGGAGCCAATCGTCATCGATATCTCTGACAATGAGGAGTAGCTTGTCTTATTAGCTCACTATAAAGACCCATGTTCAGTTTGCTAGCTACTGCCTTTCCTTAACAAATTCTAGAGAATTGTGCTATCTACTTTCACCGTGCAGTCTTCTACTATAGTGTATATGTTCTACATGTCATGCAATGTGGTGTTCAATTAACTGCTTGGTTCAATTTTGCAAATGTGATGTTCAATTCTTCAGGGTGCAATATTTCCAAGTTGTTAAGCATGCTTGGTTTGGTTAACTGTCTGATCTTCTATTAGGAGTATGTTATATTGTTAAATTGGTGTTTACTAAACTGCTTGGTTCATTTGTTGTGGCTTGGTTCACTTGTTGTGGTGTTTAGTTAACTGCTTGGTTCAATTCTGCAATGCGATGTTCAATTGTTGTGGCTGCATTCTGTTATTGCATACCATGTGAGGAATAAATAGAATTTGGTTGTACTAAATACATGAGAAACAAATACAATTGCTATATTTCCAAGTTGTTAAGCATGCTTGGTTTGGTTAACTATATGATCTTCTATTAGGAGTATGTTATATTGTGCAATGTGGTGCTCAGTTAACGTTTTGGTTCATTTGTTGTGGTGTTTAGTTAACTGCTTGCACTACTAGAAAAAGGCCTGCTAGTGGCGCACCTGTTTTGGCTACTAATGGCGCACTATAGGTGTGCCACTAGCATCACGCCATTAGTAATTAATACTAATGGCACACCCCTAGTGCGCCAATAGTATACCAGATACTAACGGCGCACCAGGGAGTGCGCCATTAGTATATCACACGGTGCGCCATTACTATCTGACTTAGTAATGGCGCACCACATAGAAGTGTGCCATTACTAACAATTTTTTTTCAAATATTTTTCACATTTTTTTTCAAATTTTTGTTTTCATTTTTTTCTTAATCTCGGGTCACTATGGCTTAATCTCGGGTCAATATGCTTAATCTCAAGTCAAATCGCACTAAGTGGTCAAACTTCCCGGAAGGTCACCCATCCTCACACTACTCTAGCCCGAGCACGCTTAACTTCGCAGTTCTATCCAACCCCAGCACCAACTCACTTAACAGGCACTTGTTGATATATCTATCATATCAATCCTATTAAACCTTGTTGATGCCTAGCACTTGGTTCATGTTGATGAGTATGATGAAATTTTGAAAAATATTTCAAATTTCCCGGTCATATTAAAAAATTCCAGAAAAAATTTCAAAACCAATTTTTTTCTCTTACTAGTGGCGCACCATTAGTGGCGCACCTAACAAATGGTGCGCCACTAGTAAGTTTGATTTTTTTCCATTTCCCCCCCTCTAGATCTTAAAAACCCCGTATCTTTTATTCTGTTAGGTTTTTGGGGATTTTGAAAATCTTGAACGGGGTTCCCTTCCATGATAGCATGCCAAGTTTCATGAATTTCAGACAAGTTTTGGATTTAGTTGAATTTAAAAACCAAGCATCTCAATGTTTTGCCGGCAATAAACGGTGCCCTGGTGTTTGAAATTCATTCCCATTTCTTGCATGGGACCTAAGCATGCACCAAGGGACACATATTTGATTTTTCAACCAATTTATATGCACTGGAGCATGCGCATGTAGTTCAAATTTGAATTATGCACATAAATGCATTGAAAACTCAGTTAATGCATAAAATATCCAAATGAACCCCGAAAAATCACAAAAAATCACACAACACTCATGTTGTTCTTTGTTGGCACGAGAAAAAAATTGAAAGCAATAAGAGGCAATGGATATTGTTTCGTCGCCAACGGTGGGACGTGCCCTACCGAAAACCATCATGCTTGTTATGAGAAGCTCCGGTTTGTGAGATGCGTATACCCAAACCTGCCTCAAATGGGACAAAATTTGCACTACGACATGCTGATGCCGCTACATGATAGCATGCCAAGTTTCATGAATTTCAGACGAGTTTTGGATATTATAGAATTTAAAAACCAGGCATCTCAATGTCTTGCTGGCAATCAACGGTGCCCTGGTGTTTGAAATTAATTGCCATTTCTTGCATGGGACCTAAGCATGCACCCAAGGATAGTGATTTGATTTTTCAACCAATTTATATGCACTAGAGCATGCGCATGTAGTTCAAATTTGAATTATGCACATAAATGCATTGAAAACTCAGTTAATGAATAAAAATGTCCAAACGAACCCCGAAAATCAAAAAAAATTCACACAACACTCCCGTTGTTCTATGTTGACACGAGAAAAAAAAACTTGAAAGCAATAAGAGGCAATGGATATCGTTTCGTCCCCAAAGGTCGGACGTTCCCTACCGAAAACCATCATGCTTGTTGTGAGAATCTCCGGTTTGTGAGAAGCATATACCCAAACCTGCCCCAAATGGGACAAAATTTGTACCACGGCATGTTGATACTGGTCCATGATAGCATGCCAAGTTTCACGAATTTCAGACGAGTTTTGGATTTACTAGAATTTAAAAACCAGGCATCTCAATGTTTTGCCGGCAATCAACGGTGCCATGGTGTTTGAAATTCATTCCCATGTCTTGCATGGGACCTAAGCATGCACGCAAGGACAAAGATTTGATTTCTCAACGAATTTATATGCACTAGAGCATGTGCATGTAGTTCAAATTTGAATCATGCACATAAATGCATTAAAAGCTCACTTAATGCATAAAAATGTCCAAACGAACTCAGAATAATTCCAATTCTTTTATGATCACTGCAGATAAAAAGGTATAGCAATTCAAACAACATCCATGGTCGCTATGACCCCATTATGTAATTCAAATCAAGACCAAAAATCAAGTAGATCCCACACAGTTTATTATAACCAACCGTGTGAGATGCAGCACAAAATATCTTCGGGCCGTTTCTGAATAAGGGGCCGTGTCTGATGACACTTTGCGCGCCAGTTTTTTGGCTGAAGCGATTCCAAATTTTCGGCTTCCGCACAAATATCTACCTCCCCGCCCCCTCCCCCTTACCAAAAGCCACATTTCTCCCCTTTCCGCCTTCCTTTCCAAGTTGAAACCTTCACTCCTTGCTTGTAGCGCCGCCGCCTCCTCGCCGGCGACCCTCCTTCACGCTGCTCGGCCTCGCCTATCCAGGAAGGTAATCCACACCCGACCCCCATCCTCCTCCTCCTTCCACATCCCACATGCCCCGACCGCTGGCGCGAGCGCGACTCCTTCCACCCAAATCACCAACCCCTCAACCAAATAAGCGCGGGCCTAAGCCATGGTGCACGCAGTATAGTCAGGACCGCAAGGAGCATTTAGCAGCAGAGAAGCAAATCGGGGCCGCATGCACGGATGAGATTGCGATGGCTGCCATTCGTGTCGAGCCCCAGATCTTGAAGGAGCACCTCACCGTCGAGGCCACCGCTGACACCTCACGCACCGACGCCGTGATGTTGTTGGCTGCTTTAAATGACAATTCGTGGCGTTTTCTCGAGGCCACCATCGGTGCCTTCAACAAAGAATACGAGGTGTTTTCTCAGCGTGATCATACTTACCTCATCTCGAGAGCTAGCAGGTTGGTGCCAGGAGCGGCTCAGGCAACTCACCAATACAACGAGGGCAGCCATGATGTGGAGGCCTCGCCCTCTTCCATGTCCAAAGAGCCATGTTCAGTTTGCTAGCTACTGCCTTTCCTTAACAAATTCTAGAGAATTGTGCTATCTACTTTCACCATGTTGTCTTCTACTATAGTGTATATGTTCTACATGTCGTGCAATGTGGTGTTCAATTAACTGCTTGGTTCAATTCTGCAAATGTAATGTTCAATTCTTCAGGGTGCAATATTTCCTAGTTGTTAAGCATGCTTGGTTTGGTTAACTGTCTGATCTTCTATTAGGAGTATGCTATATTGTTTAATTGGTGTTTACTTAACTGCTTGGTTCATTTGTTGTGGCTTGGTTCACTTGTTGTGGTGTTTAGTTAACTGCTTGGTTCAATTCTGCAATGTGATGTTCAATTGTTGTGGCTGCATTATGTTGTTGTATACCATGTGAGGAATAAATAGAATTTGGCTGTACTAAATACATGAGAAACAAATACAATTGCTATATTTCGAAGTTGTTAAGCATGCTTGGTTTTGTTAACTATCTGATCTTCTATTAGGAGTACGTTATATTGTGCAATGTGGTGCTCAGTTAACGTTTGGTTCATTTGTTGTGGTGTTTAGTTAACTGCTTGCACTACTAGGAAAATGCCTGCTAGTGGTGCACCTGTTTTGACTACTAATGGCGCACTACTGGTGCGCCACTAGTATACCAGATATTAATGGCGCACCAGGGAGTGCGCCATTAGTATATCACACGGTGCACCATTACTATCTGACTTAGTAATGGCGCACTAGTAATGGCGCACCACATAGAAGTGCGCCATTACTAACAAATTTTTTCAAATATTTTTTCGGAATTTTTTTTCCAATTTTTTTTCTTAATCTGGGGTCACTATAGCTTAATCTCGGGTCAGTATGCTTAATCTCAAGTCAAATCGCACTAAGTGGTCAAACTTCCCGGAAGGTCACCCATCATCACACTACTCCAGCCCGAGCACGCTTAACTTTGCAGTTCTATCCAACCCTAGCACCACCTCACTTACTAGGCACTTGTTGATATATCTATCATATCAATCCTATTAAACCTTGTTGATGTCTAGCACTTTGTTCATGTTCATGAGTATGATGAAATTTTGAAAAATATTTCAAACTTCCCGGTCATATTACGTATAATTTTATTGACAAAAAATTCCAAAAAAAAATCGAAACCAATTTTTTTTCTGTTACTAGTGGCGCAACTAGCAAATGGTGCGCCACTAGTAAGTTTGATTTTTTTTCCATTCCCCCCCTCTAGATCTTAAAAACCCCGTATCTTTTATTCTGTTAGGTTTATGGGGATTCTAAAAATCTTGAACGGGGTTCCCTTCCATGATAGCATGCCAAGTTTCATGAATTTCAAACGAGTTTTGGATTTAGTTGAATTTAAAAACCAGGCATCTCAATTTTTGCCGGCAATCAACGGTGCTCTGGTGTTTGAAATTCATTCCCATTTCTTGCATGGGACCTAAGCATGCACCTAGGGACACATATTTGATTTTTCAACCAATTTATATGCACTGGAGCATGCGCATGTAGTTCAAATTTGAATTATGCACATAAATGCATTGAAAACTCAGTTAATGCATAAAAATATCCAAATGAACCCCGGAAAATCACAAAAATTCACACAACATTCATGTTGTTCTTTGCTGCCACGAGAAAAAAAATTGAAAGCAATAAGAGGCAATGGATATTGTTTCGTTGCCAAAGGTGGGATGTTCCCTACCGAAAACCATCATGCTTGTTGTGAGAAGCTCTGGTTTGTGAGAAGCGTATACCCAAACCTGCCTCAAATGGGACAAAATTTGTACCACGGCATGCTGATGCTGCTCCATGATAGTATGCCAAGTTTCATGAATTTCAGACGAGTTTTGGATTTTACAGAATTTAAAAACTAGGCATCTCAATGTTTTTCCGGCAATCAATGGTGCCCTAGTGTTTGAAATTCATTCCCATTTCTTGCATGGGACCTAGGCATGCACCCAAGGACACAGATTTGATTTTTAAACCAATTTACCTGCACTGGAGCATGCGCATGTAGTTCAAATTTGAATTATGCACATAAATGCATTGAAAACTCAGTGAATGCATAAAAATGTCCAAACAAACCCCGAAAAATCACAAAAATTCACACAACACTCCTGTTATTCTATGTTGACACGAGAAAAAAAACTTGAAAGCAATAAGAGGCAATGGATATCGTTTCGTCCCCAAAGGTGGGACGTTCCCTACCGAAAACCATCATGCTTGTTGTGAGAATCTCCGGTTTGTGAGAAGCATATACCCAAACCTGCCCCAAATGGGACAAAATTTGTACCACAGCATGTTGATGCCGGTTCATGATAGCATGCCAAGTTTCATGAATTTCAGACGTGTTTTGGATTTACTAGAATTTAAAAACTAGGCATCTCAATGTTTTGCCGGCAATCAACGGTGCCATGGTGTTTGAAATTCATTCCCATTTCTTGCATGGGACCTAAGCATGCACACAAGGAAAAAGATTTGATTTTTCAACGAATTTATATGCGCTGGAGCATGTGCATGTAGTTCAAATTTGAATTATGCACATAAATGCATTGAAAGCTCACTTAATGCATAAAAATGTCCAAACGAACCCAGAATAATTCCAATTCTTTTATGATCACTGTAGAGAAAAAGGTATAGCAATTCAAACACCGTCCATGGTCGCTATGACCCCATTATGTAATACAAATTAAGACCAAAAATCAAGTAGGTCCCACACAGTTTATTATAACCAACCGTGTGAGATGCAGCACAAAATATCTTCGGACCGTTTCTGAATAAGGGACCGTGTCTGATGACACTTTGCGCGCCAGTTTTTTGGCTGAAGCGATTCCAAATTTTCGGCTTTCGCGGAAATATCTACCTCCCCGCCCCCTCCCCCTTACCAAAAGCCACATTTCCCCCCTTTCCGCCTTCCTTTCCAAGTTGAAACCTTTACTCCTTGCTTGCAGCGCCGCCGCCTCCTCGCCGTCGACCCTCGTTCACGCTGCTCGGCCTCGCCTATCCAGGCAGGTAATCCACAACTGACCCCCAGCCTCCTCCTCCTTCCACATCCCACATGCCCCGACCGCTGGCGTGAGCGCGACACCTTCCACCCAAATCACCGACTCCTCCACCAAATAAGCGCCGGCGTAAGCCATGGTGCACGTAGTATAGTTAGGACCTCAAGGAGCATTTGGCAGCGGAGAAGCAAATCGCGGCTGCACGCATGGATGAGGTCGCGATGGCTGCCATTCGTGCCGACCCCCAGATCTTGGAGGAGCACCTCGCCGTCGAGGCCACCATTGACGCCTCGTGCACCGACGTCGCCATGCTATTGGCCGCTTTAAATAACAATTCATGGCGTTTTCTCGAGGCCACCATCGGTGCCTTCAATGAAGACTACGAGGTGTTTTCTCAGCGTGCACGTGCTTACCTCATCTCGAGAGCCAGCAGGTTGGTGCCCGGAGCGGCTCAGGCAACTCACCACTACACCGTGGGCACCCATGATGTGGAGGCCTCGCCCTCTTCCATGTCCAAGGAGCTAATCGTCATCGATATCTCTGACAATGAGGAGTAGCCTGTCTTATTAGCTCACTGTAAGGGCCCATGTTCAGTTTGCTAGATAGTGCCTTTCCTTAACAAATTCTGGAGAATTGTGCTATCTACTTTCACCATGCAGTCTTCTACTATAGTGTATATGTTCTACATGTCGTGCAATGTGGTGTTCAATTAACTGCTTGGTTCAATTCTGCAAATGTGATGTTCAATTCTTCAGGGTGCAATATTTCCAAGTTGTTATGCATGCTTGGTTTGGTTAACTGTCTGATCTTCTATTATGAGTATGTTATATTGTTAAATTGGTGTTTACTTAACTGGTTGGTTCATTTGTTGTGGCTTGGTTCACTTGTTGTGGTGTTTAGTTAACTGCTTGGTTCAATTCTACAATGCCATGTTCAATTGTTGTGGCTGCATTCTGTTATTGTATACCATGTGAGGAATAAATATAATTTGGCTGTACTAAATACATGATAAACAAATACAATTGCTATATTTCCAAGTTGTTAAGCATGCTTGGTTTGGTTAACTGTCTGATCTTCTATTAGGAGTATGTTATATTGTGCAATGTGGTGCTCAGTTAACGTTTGGTTAATTTGTTGTGGTGTTTAGTTAACTGCGTGGTTCAATTCTGCAATGTGATGTTCAATTGCTATGGCTGCATTCTCTTATTGTATACCATGTGAGGAATAAATTGAATTTGGTTGTACTAAATACATGAGAAACAAATACAATTGCTATATTTCCAACTTGTTAAGCATGCTTGGTTTGGTTAACTGTCTGATCTTCTATTAGGAATATGTTATATTGTGCAATGTGGTGCTGAGTTAACGTTTGGTTCGTTTGTTGTGGTATTTAGGTAACTGCTTGGTTCAATTCTGCAATGTGATGTTCAATTGTTGTGGCTGCATTCTATTATTGTATACCATGTGAGGAAGAAATTGAATTTGGCTACACTTAATACATGAGAAACATATACAAGTGCTATATTTCCTAGTTCTTAATCATGCTTGGTTTGGATAAATGGGTTTTCCATGTGGCTTGAATTAATCTCATGAATCTGCAATGTGCTTATTTATCATCAACATATTTTTCTGATAGCATGCGAACGCTTACTTAACCTGATGACTAACTACCTTATATGTGTTGCAGGGAAACTATGGGAAGCACTGAGGTTTACAAGATGGTACTAACTATTATACCTTGCCTTTTTGTATTCATGTGCCCCATTTCCAATATAGAAGATATTTATGCACACCCTTGTTTTCAGGCTTCACTGATGATTACCTCTCAAACCACCTCTGTGGTCAGGAGGCAAGGAAAGTTTTCATACAACACCCACGGTTCAATATTGAAGTGTTCCTGAAGAGGTCAAAGGATGGACGGTCAATCATCCACAGGCACTGGCCTAAAGTTGCAAAGACCTTCAACATGGATGAAGGCTCAATATTCGCCTTCCGCTTCAGCAGTTTTCCAGATGAGATGCATCTCTCTATGTACCGTCTATGATGCTAACTTCGAAAGGTTCTAGATGTTGCATGTGAAACTTGCTGCTAGTGCAGTTGTGTAATGGGGTAGCTGAGTGCTGAAGCTATATCATGTTGTACTCTGATGTATTTCAATTATGAAATCCTGCTTCATTAATATGGAAATGGAATATATTATGTTCTTAATATGAATGTCAATTAGATTAGTAAATGGATTATTAATAATAGGGCAATTTGCCGGCTAATTGGCCAATTAGCTTGCTAATTGGGTTTTCCTATTGCAAACGGTTAATGAGAAACCACCATGGGCGATGACCTCAGGCAACGTACACAGTTTATAGGAATAAACCATGTTGGATCAATGAACAATCACACACGACATTCTCTTCAAAACTATTTGCGTTATGCCACCTTGCGCAGACGTTTTCCTTGTAGGTACTGTGTGGGCTGTATATACAAACGGAAAGGTTTAGTGGTGACTGACTGTGTGGGATGTACTTACGAGAGGAAAAGACTTTGCCTGTATAATTGTATTTTTAGCACTACTGTACGTATTTCTATATTTGTGTGCTCACCGGTCGCACACGACCTCATTTTGCCGAGCGTGTGTGCCAGGAGGGAATATCCCCAACGGTTTCTGGGTCGTGTGGGAAGGACCCCCTATCGCCCACACTCATTTGGCAACGGTTGCGAATGCCATCACGGAAAGGGGTTAAAACCCGTTTGTTTAGGACCGACGCGCACCAGTGCTGGTACCATATAGGCCGGGGGCCGATAAGGGACTAATCGGTGAATCGGACTTTTAACTTAATATATCTGTAACCCATTTATCGTTAGGTTAACTAGGGCCATATGTCATATATCTGAGGCTACATAGCAACATGCACTGTACTTAATGTCTAAATATGCAATCCTAGGCTACATAGCAACAAGGAAGAGTGTTACCTTAATGTTCTGATGATGTCTAGATATACGTAGAAGAGGAGCAGCAGCAATAACAACAACAACACAACCCTGTTTGGATACTCAACTTAGCTAGAGGTTGGAGTTAGTTTCTAGCTCATGACTAACCCTAAACTAACTCCATCCAAAGAGGTATTTGGATGACAGGGTTAGATTGACAATAAATGCACTAGGAGAACTAGCTCCAATTAGCATCTCTTGGGTTGGATAATATTTTTGGGTGGGTTACATGCAACTAGCTCAAACTAGCCCTCATGGTTGGATATACTTTAAGGCTATTTGAGCCCGAACTAGCTTAAACTAACTCTAACCCATGGATACAACAACTGTTAATCAGCCGATAATTTGTAAGAATGCAATAAACTCCTTTCGGCCCATAATATAAGATGTTAATTCATCTAGTATGTGAGTATATTGGATGTTATAAGTTATTATAAAAGAGTGTTGTACTACATCATTGTGCAATTGTTGTTTACCTTCTAATATTAACTTGGTGCCTTTAGGTACATATGTCATTGGTAAAGATCCGTGCTTCAACCCTTTTTGCGTATGGGGCAATGAGATATCGATGAACCAACATCAAGTGAGGAAGCTGATAAATATTGTTAGTAAAATGGGTCAAAAGATGGTGTCGGTGTCAAAACCGGCGGATCTCGGGTAGGGGGTCCCGAACTGTGCGTCTAGGCGGATGGTAACAGGAGACAAGGGACACAATATTTTTACCTAGGTTCGGGCCCTCTCGGTGGAGGTAAAACCCTACTCCTGCTTGATTAATATTGATGATATGGGTAGTACAAGAGTTGATCTACCACGAGATCAAAGAGGCTAAACCCTAGAAGCTAGCCTATGGTATGATTGTTGTTCGTCCTATGGACTAAAACTCTCCGGTTTATATAGACACCGGAGAGGGCTAGGGTTGCACAGAGTCGGTTACAATGGGAGGAGATCTTCATATCGTATCGCCAAGCTTGCCTTCCACGCCAAGGAAAGTCCCATTCGGATACGGGACGAAGTCTTCAATCTTGTATCTTCATAGTCCAGGAGTCCGGCCAAAGGTCATAGTCCGGCCATCCGGACACCCCCTAATCCAGGACTCCCTCAGTAGTCCCCGAACCAAGCTTCAATGACGATAAGTCCGGCGCGCAAGTTTTTCTTCGGCATTGCAAGGCGGGTTCTTCTCCAAATTCCATGTACCTATCGAATAGTGTCCGGCCTCTAGTGCGTGCTGCTCTCCTCGGCTTCTGTGCCCAATAATGACCATCTTCCACGTGTCAAACGAATGTGAAAAGCCATGGTTTTTTTTCATTTACCCCCCGAGTCGCGTTAATGAGCCGCCCATAAAAGAGACGGGGATTTAGATCCAATTCACACCATCTTTCCTCCGCGAGTATCCATCAGAGCGCTTTCGACAGAGATCCATTCCACCATGGCCAGTCGGAGCAGCTCCTCCTCTCGCCTCTCCAGCCCTCGGCCTGGAGATTGGGAGCGGTGTTCCGTCCCGCATAGCAAGCTAGTAGTGCTTCAGTCCAAGGGGCTCCTCCCCCCAGCATATATGGTCCCAGTTCAAGCCGGGATTGCCACCTATAGCGGCGGAGAGCAGGCGGAGAGCGTCCCCGATCCCTCTCAAGGAGAGCGGGTATGCCTAGTCCCTTATTTAATAAGAGGACTCGCATTTCCAATTCATCCATTTCTCCGAGGGCTGTTGGAGTTCTACGGCCTCCAGCTACACAACCTCACGCCTGCCTCCATTCTGCATGTTGCGGGCTTCGTGGCCTTCTGCGAGCTGTTTTTGGGCATCGAGGCCCATTTCGCGCTGTGGAAGAGGTTGTTCTTCCTTGTGCCCCGCTCTCAGGAGGGGTCAATTTATCAAGTGGGCGGAGCCGAACTATGGCGCATCGCCGGGACCGGATATCTATCCGGTACCCCAAAGAAGGCGTCCAAGGACTGGCCCTCGGAATGGTTTTATATGGATGACGTCCCCCTGCCGGACCCTGTACGGATCGGCCTTCCTGAGTTTAATAACGCTCTGTTGAAGAAACGCCTGAGCTGGCGCCCACGAAACCCTCAGAGGGAAATTGATAGGGACGTCCTTTACCTGATGAGCCAGATAACATTGTTGGCTCATTCCGGATTGACCATGATCGAGGTTATGGCCACATGCATTACGCGGGGGGTGCAGCCGCTTTAGTATAGAGGCCACCCCATGTGGGATTTCAACGGGGAGGACGACGCCACCCGGTGCAGTCGCAAGGGGCCGGATTCGGATGCCACTTGAACGAAGACCTTATCCGCTTTGTACAAGGGAGAAGAAGAGGAATTCCTCCGGGTCAACCCACGGGGCGGATTCTCCATGTACAGTCCTCCAAGCTGGGTGAGCGAACATTTTCACTTGCCTACCCGCTTTCGAAATTCCCATAATTGAGTACTTAGTCTAGCAATGTTAACGCAGGAGCTACGCCAGGCTGTGAAGGAGATAAACAACCCTCCTCCACAACCCGAGAACCCGGAACGGTCCCTCGATCCGGACTCCCAAGAGGACCTGGACTTATGTGTGGAGTTAATTGATGGGGTGTTTCATCAATTGAGTAAGGACAACACCTTAGTGGCCATTACGGCCGACTATCCCGGACTACTTCCAGCCTCAAAGGTAACCGAGACCGAAGTCCCAGTACTTTCAAGGAGATCCATCCATGCCTTATCTTGAATGTTGTTAACTAATAGTGTTCCATTTTGCAGGGGAAATCCTCGAGGCGGAAGGCCGAGCCCGCGGTGGGCAGCTAACAAGGGCCGCTGAAGCTAGCCGGGCCAAAATGAAGTGCGGACCAGATCGATATTCCGGCGCAACGGTACGGCGTGCGAATTTAATGCCTAGGGTTTATGCCCTCAAGTCATACTAATGCTCATGCTCTTCTTAGAAAGAAGAGAGCCCGTCGGACTATATCCACCGGCCAGGCTTCAAGGCCGGGTCCGGAAGCGGAGGCGGACTCGGGGTGCGCCTTGGGCGTTCCTCCGACAGAGGACGCAAACGGGCTATCTGCCACCAATTCAGAGGTGGAGAGTGCCATGAACCACAGGCATCGCCGGACTATTCTCCGTGACGCATGGTTTTCCCCAGAGGCGTTGGACGCCTTTAATACGGGAGATGCGTACCTCCGTGCCGCTCAAAATGGTCTAGCCAGGGCCACAGAGCAGTATGTAAAAGACATACGGGTGAGTAAAATTGAAGGTTATATATGTCAGTAGCCCCTGAGACTTGAAACAGTTAAGATAACTGTTTTAAGGATCATATGTTATGCAGGGTCTTACAAAGAAGAACACGCAACTGTCCCAGGAGCTGGAAGAGTGCAAGGCCCAACTCGAGGCTGCACTGGCCGCTTCAGATAATGCCAACGAGACCCCCTCAGGTAATATATGCTTCGAAAGATAATTCCGTTGTGAAGTGCGGCATGTGTGCAACTCTGACGATAATAGTGCAGATGGGGCCGGAGTAAATCCGGACAAGCCACAACTCCTATGCCAACTAAAGGCTGGCGAGAGCGTGCTGACGAGGGTGAGGCAAGAGAAGAACAAACTTTAAGATGCCAATACCCAGCTGGTCGAGGAACTAAAGGATGTTCGTGTTCAGCTGTCTGATTCCGTAAAGGAAAATCGGCGACTTCGACGCGGCATTGTTAGCAAGTTCCTGAACGAATCTTCGAAAAAGGAATTCAGCGAGGAAGTCGTTTGACAGAGCTATGTCTGTAGGTATGCTGACAGGTCGTCCTATGGAGGAGATGCCCGGTTCAATGGGGGACCTACTTACCGAGCTGTTGCAACTACACGAACGAGTTCGGCAGGCGATGCAAGGCGTCGTCCAGGCTATGTGGCCATCCCTCTCCATGCCCGAAGGCCTTGGGGAGATTGCAAAGAAGCTGGAGGGAGTGCGGTAGCGCTTCTAGTTGTGGAAGATATCGGCCTGCCGTCAAGGTGCTAGGGAGGCCTGGGCCATGGTGAAGACTCGGTACACGAAGGCGGACCCGAACCATATGGCCGAGGTCGGCCCTATGGGGCCTGACAGAAAGGAGATCCCTGTCAGTTTAGTATATGGCCAGGTAGAGCTGGCTGCCAAGTATTCTCAGCAGAACTATAATTAGACAACCTGTTGGATGGAACTGAAGAAGAATATACCGAGTCAAATTGACTATGTAATGTAAAATGACATGTAAAATGCCTTCTAGCCGGATTGTAGATCGTTTGTCATTGCAGACCTTTTCGCTTCGACCTCTGGACCAGATAGTCCGGAGTGTGTCCGAATACCCTCTCGGTTATGTAAGAACCGGGGCATGCATGGAGACCAGGCATAGGGGTCATAAGTGCTTTAGCAGACAAGTGCCCAACTAGTTATGTTATATTACATGGTTAGTAAGAAACATCTTCCAGGGAGAATAGTTCTGTTAGGGGTTCCTTTCCCTAGGAGGCATGCCCTAAAGTGCATGTCCAAACTGCGAGAAAGAGCAGAAAAGCATCTGGGGGCAGATAAATAAACAAGAAAAACTATCTTTTAGTTCACCGACCGAATATTCCCTTAAGAACGCTAGCTTTCGTCTTCACCCAGTCTGAGGTACCCATCCGGCTGACCCGGCAGTAACAATCACAGAGGTGCTCCCTTTACCACCTAGCCGAATGAATGGGAACGTAGGGGTAAGCACAGGAGCCAGGCAACCCAGCTTGGCCAAAACTTAAGTCATATCGATGCATATAATGGTGTATAAAAGGTTAATGCAGAAGTGTCACACATGTTTTGGGCATGAGGCCCGTTAATATAAACTTCTGATAAAGAAGCCCCCAAGTATGATGAGCGCGGGTGGCGCGTCAAGTATGTGCGAACAATCGCGCAGGCAAGCCCCTAAGGCTTGGGAGAGAAAAGGTAGGAGGAGAGAAATACTAGGCAGCAAATTTGAAAAAATAAAAAAAAGGGACAGAGGAAGGAGACGAACACGGAGTCCGGCACTAGGCGTAGAATCTTCGTAGGCGTGCTGCGTTCCATGGGTTCGGCTCGAGTTGGTTGTCCGATGCGTTTCGTAGACAGTATGCTCCACAAGTCAGTATTTGGTCAATTATGAAGGGACCCTCCCATTTGGGCTTTAGTTTATCCTTTTTCTTGTCCGGCAGGCGTAGAACTAGTTCACCAATGTTGTATGTTTTGGCCCGTACTTCTCTGCTTTGATATCTTCGAGCCTGCTGTTGGTAGAATGCGGAACGGGCTTTTGCCACGTCGGACTCCTCCTCCAATGTGTCCAAGCTGTCCTGTCGATCGAGCTCGGCTTCTCTTTCTTCGTACATGCGCACGCGAGGTGAGTCATGAATTATGTCACAGGGCAGGATTGCCTCTGCGCCGTATACCATAAAAATGGTGTGAATCCGGTAGTGCGATTCGGCGTGGTCCGCAGCCCACAGAGTACGGAGTCGAGCTCCTCTACCCAGTGCGTGTTAGATTCCTTGAGGGATCGCACTAGTCTGGGTTTGATGCCGCTCATGATGAGACCGTTTGCTCGTTCGACTTGACCGTTAGTTTGTGGGTGATAGACTGAAGCGTAGTCGAGCTTGATGCCCATGTTTTTGCACCAGAGTTTAACTTCGTCGGCCGTAAAGTTTGTGCCGTTGTCAGTTATGATGCTGTGGGGGACGCCGTAACGGTGTACAACCCCGGATATGAAGTCTATCACCGGTCCGGATTCGGCCGTCTTTACAGGCTTGGCCTCTATCCATTTGGTGAATTTGTCCACCATGACTAGTAGATATTTTTTCTTGTGGGTTCCTCCTTTAAGGGGTCCAACCATGTCAAGCCCCCAGACCGCAAAAGGCCAGGTAATGGGTATGGTTTGTAAGGCGGTAGGCGGCATGTGGCTTTGATTGGTGAATAATTGGCAACCGACGCATCGCTGCACTAAGTCTTGAGCGTCTGCCCAGGCCGTCGGCCAATAAAATCTGGTATGGAAGGCCTTGCTTACGAGGGCCTGGGCTGCTGCATGGTGCCCGCCGAGTCCGACATGAATTTCAGCGAGAAGATTTCGCCCTTCTTCTTCGGAGATACACCTCTGAAGGACTCCGGTTGTGCTTTTCTTATAAAGCTCTCCCTCGTGGACCCTATAGGCTTCAGATCGCCGCACTATGCAGCGGGCCTCGTTTTGGTCCTCGGGAAGTTCCTGCCAAGTTAGGTAGGCTAGGAATGGTTCCGTCCACGGGGCAATGACTGCCATTATTGTGTGGGCTGATGGTGTTGTTTTGTTGGCGGAGCCACCAACTGTGTCAGAATGTTCAGTGAGGGGTAGTGAGGTTGTGTCCGGGCTGTTGTTTCCGGACTCTCCCTCCCATGATACGGATGGCTTAAAAAGCCTCTCTAGGAATATGTTGGGAGGGACGGCATCGCGCTTTGCGCCGATGCGTGCCAACACGTCCGCTGCTTGGTTGTTATTCTGGGCTATATGGTGAAATTCGAGCCCCTCAAACCGAGCTGACATCTTTAAGATGGCGTTGCGATAGGCTCCCATTTTCGGATCCTTGGCATCAAAGTCTCCATTTATTTGGGATATCGCGAGGTTTGAATCTCCGGGGACCTCTAGGCGTTGGATGCCCATGGAGACTGCCATCCGGAGACCATGTAGAAGGGCCTCATATTCGGCTGCATTGTTGGAGTCTGTGTACATTATCTGAAGTACGTATTGGACTGTATCTCCGGTTGGGGACGTCAGAACGACGTGAGCCCCCAGGCCAGCCAACAATTTGGAGCCGTCGAAGTGCATGATCCAGTTGGAATATGCACCGTACTCTTTAGGGAGCTCGGCTTCAGTCCATTCGGCGATGAAGTCAGCCAAAACCTGCGATTTGATAGCTTGCCGTGGCTTGTAAGTTATATCGAACGGGAGGAGCTCAATGGCCCATTTGGCGATCCGGCCCGTTGCGTCGCTGTTGTTTATAATGTCATTAAGAGGTACTTCGGATGCTACTGTTATCAAACACTCTTGGAAATAGTGTCGCAGCTTCCGGGATGCCATGAACACCGCGTATGCTATCTTTTGATAATGCAGGTACCGAGACTTGCATGGAGTTAGGACAGTGGACACGTAGTAAACTAGTTTTTGGAGAGGGAACTTGTGTCCGTCCGTTTCTCGTTCGACGACGAGCACCGCGCTTACAACTTGATGGGTTGCCGCGATGTATAATAACATTGGTTAGCCCGTGTTGGGCGCGGCCGGGACCGCATTTGTTGCCAGTATGGCTCTGATTTCTTCGAGTCCGGCTGTGGCGGCATCCGTCCACTCGAAGTGTTCGGTGCGCCACAGGAGGCGATAAAGGGGTAATGCCTTTTCTCCTAAGCGGGAGATAAAGCGGCTTAGAGCCGCCACGGATCCAGTTAATTTTTGTATTTGCTTGAGGTCTTTTGGGATATACAATTGTGATAGAGCTCGGATCTTGGCTGGGTTTGCTTCAATTCCTCTGCTGGATACGATGAAGCCCAAGAGCTTTCCGGCTAGTACGCCGAAAACGCATTTTTCCGGGTTGAGCTTAATGTCATATGCTCGGTGATTGTCGAATGTGACCCTCAAGTCGTTTATTAGAGTTTCGACATGTTTGGATTTGATGACCACATCATCCACGTATGCTTCAACTGTTTTGCCGATTTGGTTGGCCAGACATGTCTGAATCATGCGCTGATATGTCGCGCCGGTGTTTTTGAGCCCGAAGGGCATCGTGTTGAAGCAGAATGGGCCGTATGGGGTGATGAATGCCGTCGCAGCTTGATCCGACTCTGACATCTTGATTTGGTGATAGCCAGAGTATGCATCGAGGAAACACAATGAATCGTGTCCTGCAGTGGCGTCGATGATTTGATCAATACAGGGGAGGGGGAAGGGATCCTTTGGGCAGGCCTTATTTAGGTCTTTGAAATCGACGCATAGGCGCCAGGATTTGTCCTTCTTTGGTACCATCACCAGGTTTGCTAGCCAGTCCGGATGCTTTATATCTCTGATGAATCCGACTTCCAGTAGTTTTGCTAGCTCCTCTCCCATGGCTTGTCTCTTGGGTTCGAAGAAACGCTGAAGACTCTGCATAATGGGCTTGAATCCTTTTAGGATATTCAGGCTGTGCTCGGCCAGCCTACGTGGGATTCCTGGCATGTCTGAAGGGTGCCAGGCAAAGATGTCCCAATTCTCCCGTAGGAATTCTCGTAGTGCGGCGTCTACATCGGGGTTTAAATGTGCCCCAATGGAGGCCGTTTTTGTAGGGTTCATTGGATGGACTTGGAATTTGACTATTTCGTCTGTTGGTTTAAAAGAGGTGGACTTGGATCTCTTATCTAGTATCACATCGTCCTTGTCCACCATTGAGCGCAACGCAGTTAGTTCCTCGGCCGCTAGGGCTTCGGATAATGCCTCGAGGGCCAGTGCGGCTGTCTTGTTTTCGGCGCGGAGCGCTGTGTCAGGATCACTAGCAAGAGTGATGATTCCGTTGGGTCTGGGCATTATCAGCTTCATGTACCCATAATGGGGTATAGCTTGAAAAATTGTGAATGCTTCTCATCCTAACAGAGCGTGATATCCACTGCTAAACGGGGCCACTTGAAATGTGACCTCCTCGGATTTGTAATTATCCGGCGTGCCGAACACCACATCCAGTGTGATTTTCCCTGAACATCATGCTTCCCGGCTTGGTATTATTCCTCTAAAGGTTGTGTTGCTTCGTTCAATGCGGCTCCAGTCTATTTCCATTTTTCGCAGGGTTTCCTCGTAGATGAGGTTCAGTCCGCTGCCGCCGTCCATGAGGACCTTTGTAAGCCAGAAGCCGTCCACTATCGGACTGAGCACCAATGCGGCTGGTGCTCGGGCTGTCCGGAATTTAGGTTCGTCACTGGCATTAAAGGGAATAGCCGTGTCACTCCATGGGTTTATTGTTGCTACTTGGTAGACTTTGGTAAGGCTGCGGAGCGTTCATTTCCTCGCATTGTTTGATGCGAAAGTCTCGAAGACTGTTGACACCGTCCTAGCATTTCTGGGGTGGTGCTCTGCGGATTCTGGAGTTAGAAGCTCCTCGCTGCTTCTGGCCACCTGCCGGAGTATCCAACATGCTCTAAGGTTGTGAGTTGGTGTGAATTCCCCTGAACTATGAATTTTACAGGGTCCAGTGAGCCATCCCTCCAGTACGGTCCCATACCCTGTAGAGGGTTTTTGTTTTTTGTTGTTTGGCGCAGCTGCCTGGCGATAATGCGCCCTTTTGTTTCGGACTGGGATTGTATCCAGGGCCGGATTGTCCCAGAATTTAGTTTCGGTTTTCCGAACGCTTTCTATCGCACAGTACTTTCGTACTATGGATGTCAAGTCGGCGAAGCGTGTAATTTCGCGACGACTTATGGCGTTGAGGATTCCGATGTCCGTGCAGTTGTTACAGAAGGATGAAATTGCATCTTTCTCACGGCAGTCCTTTATCCTGTTCATAACTAGGAAGAATCTGGCCCAGTAGTGGTGTACTGGTTACCCGGGCTCTTGCCGTATTTGGGATAGATCCCTTATATTTGGGTGGGCGGGTGGATTTAAATCCGGAACCTCGCCCGATATAAGACTCAGGGGCCAAGAAATTTCCGGATTCGGAAGCTTGTTTCTTGGATGTTATACAATGAATCAGGCCTGCTGCCTGACTTTAGGTTCAGGGCTTGGGCAACATCCTCCCATCCGCGGATGTCCGGCTTGGAGGGGTCGGGAATCCGGACACATCTGGTCCTTAGGATGGGCGAAGATTCGCCGCATTGTTCTTCCACCACTTCAATGTGGTGGGTGACCTGGGGAGAGTCGATCTCTCTCTGATCGGGTTTAAGCCCAATCTGGCCGTAATCTGTAGCGACTCCTAGGGCGGCGATGCGATCCAAGAGCTCGTTTAAGGAAGATAGCTCCATCGGCTCTAGCTGCTTGGCAAGTCCCGAGCTGATGTGGAGATTGCTTTCGATGGCCCGAGAGGTCATCGTTGGCGCGGCGGCCGAACAGGCGGTCATCAAAAAACTGCCTAGCCGGAGAGTTTGGCCGACAGCCAAAGCTCCTATAGCAACCGCGCCGTCTTTAAAGACGGGGTGCGGCATCCTTCCTGATGGTGACGACGCAGAGGAACTCTCAATGAAAGCACTAATGTCGGTGTCAAAACCGGCGGATCTCGGGTAGGGGGTCCCGAACTGTGCGTCTAGGCGGATGGTAACAGGAGACAAGGGACACGATGTTTTTACCCAGGTTCGGGCCCTCTCGGTGGAGGTAAAACCCTACTCCTGCTTGATTAATATTGATGATATGGGTAATACAAGAGTTGATCTACCACGAGATCAGAGAGGCTAAACCCTAGAAGCTAGCCTATGGTATGATTGTTGTTCGTCCTACGGACTAAAACTCTCTGGTTTATATAGACACCGGAGAGGGCTAGGGTTACACAGAGTCGGTTACAATGGGAGGAGATCTTCATATCTTATCACCAAGCTTGCCTTCCACGCCAAGGAAAGTCCCATCCGGATACGGGACGAAGTCTTCAATCTTGTATCTTCATAGTCCGGGAGTCCGGCCAAAGGTCATAGTCCGGCCATCCGGACACCCCCTAATCCAGGACTCCCTCAGATGGCAATTAAACTATTTGTTTACACTTTATCTAAGACAACAACAAACTACAAGATGGAAGTAAGAACTCTGCAGCCTTCTTTTTACTGCCCATAATGAGTTGTGTTGGATGACAATCTCTGAATCTTTTTCCTTTGCAGTGGTTCCCAAAGCAGTTTACTCAAGATTACCGATTAAACTACATGATTGGTGGGCATGCAAAGGTTAAAGTATTTCTACTAGAACAAGATGATTATCTAGATGTTTCCATGAAGACTGTGAAGGATGGGCGGTCGGCCATCACAAGGGGTTGGACTAGAGTCGTGCGCGCCTTCTGCATGGAGGAGGGCACAATATGGGCATTCTGCTTCACCTTGTTCAACAGCCAAAATGTATTCCACCTCTTTCTTTACAGTCTTTAATAGTACAAGTACACAATTCTGGTTCATCATTCTTTATTTGGTTCTTATGTAATTCTTGAACATATGTACCTATGAATCGAATAACCCATTGATTGTTTGAACCTGATGGATATGAATAAAGCTATAACATACATTCAAATTCAAATTCAAATCTGTTACAATTTGAAATAGCAGCAATTAAATTATGGTGAAATTACGCTCTCCAGGTCACAGAGAGGAAACATGTGCAAGCATGCACACAGTTGCCGTCTCAAAGCGTGTGCGATGTCAGATAATATCACAAACGATGCATGTTGGGGATATAACTATTTAGTTTAACCCGCCAGGAAGGGCCGGGTTAGGCCGATGACGGTTTATCAACACAAAGCCCATGAAGATGCAGAAGATGGCGGTTCACTATGCAGACTCGTTGAGGGCCCGAAGCCTAAGGGTGACTTAAGGCCCAACAAGTGTAAACCGCCATATAAGTATAACTTGTAATATAAGGCATGTACAGTTAGTCACCGAGCCAGACACGTTGTTGATGAGCCGTTCGGGACTCCTTGAGCCACATGGTGTCAATCTGTGTATATAAAGGGGCGACCCGGCGGCGACTTAGGGCAAGAAACAACAGATCGAAAGCTAGGTCAAGCGTAGTCGCTCCCTGGTAATCGAGACATAAGCAATACCACCTCAAACTGGATCAGGCCTTTACCTTCACCGCAAGGGGCTGAACCAGTATAAAATCCTTGTGTGCTTTGTCCCATTTAACCCCTTTAAGCTAACCCTATTGCGATGGCTCCACTACTAAGTCCTTCTGATCGGACATCTGCCGTGACAATTCCACGACAGTGCGGGCAAACTAAAAGTTTGTGATAGTTGCCTTATCATACACGATTTGTAACCATGAACTATTTCTGAGGAAGTATGCATCATAAATGTTGCACTATAGAATAGCGTGTGCGATAGTTGTCGTGTACGACGATGTTACAACGGTTCGAAGTTTCATAATCCTATCCGACACTCGTACGATGATTAGCTAATATTCTTAATTAGTTATCACATACGGTTTGGGAAAAGCGTATGTGTGTGATTGTCTGTTTATCATGCATGTTCTATAGTGGTGAACCATTTATGATGGGTCATGCATTGTAAACGTAGCACCACAGAATACCGACTGTGATGGCAATGCGAGCACAAACGAGTAGGAGTACTGTATATGCATCTTGGCTCCCTATCCCCGACGGTTTCTGGGTCGTGTGGGAAGGGCCCCCTCTATCGCCAACACTTACTTGGCGATGGTTCCAAATGCCGTCGCGGAAAGGGGTTGAAAACCGTTTGTATAGCACCTCGATGTACCAGTTGTCGGTGTCAAAACTGGCCGATCTCCGGTAGGGGATCCCGAACTGTGCATCTAAGGATCGTAGGTAATAGGAGACAAAGGGGGCACGATGTTTACTCAGGTTCGGGCCCTCTTAATGGAGGTAAAACCCTACTTCCTGCTTGATTGACTTTGATGAATGTAGGGGTTACAAGAGTTGATGTACCTCGAGATCGTAATGGCTAAACCCTAGATGTGTAGCCTATGTGAATTTTGATAGCATCTACGGACTAAACCCTCCGGTTTATATAGACACCAGAGGGGCCTAGGGTTGTACAAAGTCGGCTTGGAGAAGAAGCAAATTACATATCCGGACACCAATCTTGCCATCCACGCATAGGAGAGTCCTAGCCGGACACGAGGGAAGGCCTTCTACTTTATATCTTCATGGACCATCAGTCCGGCCCATATAACACAGCCCGGACACCCGAGGATCCCCTAATCCACGACTCCCTTAGTAGCCCCCAGAACCAGTCTTCAATGATGATATGTTCCGCACACGGATTGTCTTCGGCATTGCAAGGCGGGTTCCTCCTCCCAAATACTTCAAAGCAATCTTCTAAATAAAAGAACTATATCCAGCTCTGTATTACAGTCACAACCCTCAACCACGAAGGCAAAAGTATTTAATCAAAATAATGTCTGTCAACTGTCAACTTTTTCGGCGAAATGCGACGTCTGGCTCCTTTAACATTTCAAACCGTTTTCTGCCTCCCGCTTCGTTTTTCAAGGCGCGACATCTATTGACACGTCCTGTCAAAATAGATATCGTGTCCACTTATCGCGGGATCCTCATCAATATCGGTTTGGGTAATCCAACCATGTCGTTCTCACGGCCCCTTGGGAACAGACGAGTTTTAATGCTTGAGGGGGGGGGGGGCTTGATATTCACTGCCTATATAAGTGGATAAAGATCCCTTCTTTCATCCCCATGCCTTCTTCTTTCTCCTGCTTTCCCATCCTAAAGCTCCAGCATCCAAGTTTCAATCTTTCCCACCACCGCCAACCTCCCCAGCCATGTTCGGATCAGACTCGAAGGTCAAGTGGGATGCCTCCTCCATCTCGGAGAAGGATGTCAAGGAGCTCCGGGAGGCGGGTTACCTATCTGCGGAGATCGCACACAGGCTCCCTGCCAAGGAGCAAGTTATCACCACCCGGGGCCCGGCGAAAGGGTTGTATTCATCCCTCACTTTCACCCCTTTGTATGCGGCCTCATTTTCTACTATAGGCTAGATTTGCATGATCTAGCCCCAAATTCTTTCCTCCACATCTTGATGTTTATCGTCGTGTGCGAGGTGCTACTCCGCATCCCCCCACAATTCGGGCTGTGGATAAAAGTCTTCAATGTGAAGCCGAAGGTGGTCGACGGGCATCATGCAGACTGCGCCAGCGCCATGGTGAGCAAGCTCCCTAATACCACTTGGCCTAAAGGGGCCTTCATGGAGACCATCGAGGTGTGGCAGCAGGAGTGGTTCTACATCACCGAACCTCGCGACGCCAGATGGGCGGCCACTCCTGAGTTTATATCCGGACCCCTATGCGGCTCACACCATGGACCAACAAGGGTCTAGACTGGGTGTAACGCCCCGGATTCGATGCGCCAGGTGTCTTCCAGTTATTCACCGTTATTTCCATGTCATTTGCTTGCATGTTGCACTTTGCCATGTCATCATGTGCATCTCATTTTGCATTCGTGTTTGTTTCATGCATCCGAGCTTTTTCCCCGTTGTCCATTTTGCAATCCGGCACTCCTATGTCCTCCGGCGTTCCCCTCTTGTCTCTTTTCGTGAGCGGGTGTTAAACATTCTCGACATGGACCGAGGCTTTCCAAGTGGCCTTGGCACACCATCGGTAGACCGCCTGTCAAGTTTCGTTCCATTTGGAGGTCCTTTGATACTCCAACGGCTAATCGGGGAACCGCAAAGGCCTCTTTTGTGTTGCAGCCCAACACCCCTCTAAAGTGGCCCAATAACCCATCCAAACACCGTCCATGCTCTCGGTCATTCGATCACGATCGTGTGGGCGAAAACCGCACCCCATTTGGACTCTCCTAGCTCCCTCTAGCTATAAATAGGTGTCTTCCCCCGAATTTTCGCGCAGATGAACCCTAGCCCCTTCCCTTGCGCGCCGCCGGACATGTCCGTCCGCGCCGGAGGCATCGCCGCCGCCGCCCGCAGCAAATGGGAGGCTGCCACGTGGCACGGCGCCACCTCCCTCCGCCGCGGCCCGCTCCAGCCCACGGCCGGCCCGCGCCGGGCCGGACCGCGCCCGAGCCGCCCCGCGCCCGCCCCGCCCCGCGCACTCCCTGCCGCCGCCGCCCGATCCCCGCCGGCGCCGCCTCGGCCCCGTCG
>NC_041383.1:380132894-380159013 GCF_002162155.2 Triticum dicoccoides | reverse complement strand
GTCTCTGCCCCGCCGCCTCGCCGCCTGCGTCGGCCTGGCCCGCCGTCGCATCCCCGTTTCAACGGCAGCCCGCGGCCACGCCCGCCGGCGCGCCGAACCGGCCATCGCCGCCTCGTCACCGCCTGGCCTCGCCTCCGGCCAGATCCGGGCAGGTCCGGCCCGGATGCGGCGCCCCTCGCCGCGGAGCCGCCCTTCCCCTCGTTTCCCACACCGTCCCGCCGTCCCGCCGAGCTCGCCGGCATGCAGTTCCGGCGATCTTCGTAATCCGCGCCCGAATCTAGATTTGCAGGTTGACCCCAAATTCCTTACATTCTGATGCCATGTTTGACCGGCCATATCTCCTAGTATACTGCTTCGTTTTGCGCGCATGAGATATCAAATTGTTCATACGGATGTGCTCTACATTTTGTTCCATTGGGTCATGTTCATTTGAGTCCATCTTGATGCCCAAATCATCATTGCTAGAGTGCTATATGATGTTAACTGCTGTCTGTTAACAGAACTTGTTGTTTTGTCTTTTCCATTGCATTTTGTGTGTGCATCCTTTGAGCTTGATGTCTACATGTTTTTTGTGCTACATCACGCCATTTTTACAGTGGTGTAATTCATGTATTTTTGTGAGTCCTGTAGTGAGTGCATCGAGCTCGTGAAGTAGGGTACTTGATGTTACTATTTTGCTAGGCTGAATCTGCTATATCATGATGCTATGTAAACCTGCTACTACAAGTCATTCCATGCATAATCTAGAGATGTTCACTAAGGATGTTTCGTTATACATGTCATTCTCTATCCATTCATTCCCCTGGTTGCATTTATAGCCTGCTGTAACTTGTTGGTATGTTGCTCCAAACTTGCTAAATAATGTTGCTGTCAGTCTGTTAACATTAAGTTCAATGTTGCCACGATTGTTGTTAGTGATCCAAGCATGCTATGAACTTTATCTTGCCATGCTTAGCTTCATAAACATGTATTATTACTGTTTGTCACCTTGCCATGCCATGTAGTACTCTGTGGTGAGTGGTACAAGCTCACCAACATGCCTACTTATTGTTGTTCCTGGCATGTCTGATTCTGTCATATCATTTGCCATGTTTGCATGGATGCTACCGTCTTTTATGTTGATCTTTGGAATTAGTTCAGTAAGGGAGTTTTGTTCTTTGTCTTTAGTATTAGCATGACTTTCCTTTGTTTGCCATTTTAAGTTCCTGTAGCATGTTGTTTGATAGCTCTAAACATTGCAACCTGATGTTATTCCTGCTAAGTCTGAAACTGTTATTATTTGCAATCTTGCCATGTCCTTTTGAGCATGTTATAGTGTTTTCTGGAGATAGCTCAGTGTTCATGTCTCGTCATGCTTTACCTGGACTTCATACCCATGTCTTTTGTTCTTATGTTGGGGTGCTGTAGCATATTGTTTTGATGCTTGCTAGATGCCTAGTTCCTGTTTTGGACAGCTTGTCCTTTAAACTTGTATAGAGTGCATGTGTTGAAACGTTGCTCCGTTTTGAGTGTGCTCTATATGAAACTTGCTTAGATTTGCATTTAGTTTCATATTACCATGTTGCATCCATGTTTTGAGAGTGTTTGCTTGATGTTTAAATGCCTTTTGCATCAATGCCATGTTTAACTTGTTTTGCTCATATCTCCTAGGCCGTAGCTCCGAATTAAATGAACTTTATATGTAACTTGACTAGAATCTCGTGTAGATCATCTTGGTGCATATTAACTTGCTGTTTAACAATTTGAACATAAGGTTTATTCAGTAATGGACCAATTTCTAAATTTGCATATGAGGACTTACCGGAATTGTTATATGTTGTTTCCGGCCTCATTTAAACTTGCTTTGATGTGTTGCCCTTGTATGCATCATATCTTGCCATGAGTAGCTTCATGTAGCCTTGTCGTGCATCATACATGGTTGTGCATCATGCCTTGTCTATGTGTTGTGTGTTTACCTTGTTGTTTGCTTCTTTCCGGTTGTGCTCCTTCTCGTTAGCTCCTGTTTCATTGCGATCGTGAGGATTCGTTCGTCTACGCTTGGTTCTGCTTCATCCGTTTGTTTTCTTCATGTACTCGTTCTTCTTCCTTGCGGGATTTCAGGCAAGATGACCGTCACCTTGGATCTCACTACTATCATTGCTATGCTAGTTGCTTCGTTCTATCGCTATGCTGCGCTACCTATCTTTTGCTCTTCAAGCCTCCCAAATTGCCATGTCAGCCTATAATATTTTTCACCCTTCCTAGCAAACCATTGCTTGGCTATGTTACCGCTTTTGCTCAGCCCCTCTTATAGCGTTGTTAGTTGCAGGTGAAGTTGAAGATTGCTCCATGGTGGACAGGGTTATGTTGGGATATCATAATATATCTTATATTATTAATGCATCTATATACTTGGTAAAGGGTGGAAAGCTCGGCCTTATGCCTGGTGTTTTGTTCCACTCTTGCCGCCCTAGTTTCCGTCATACCGGTATTATGTTCCTAGATTTTGCGTTCCTTACGCGGTTGGGTGATTTATGGGACCCCCTTGACAGTTCTCTTTGAACAAAACTCCTCCAGCAAGGCCCAACCTTTGTTTTACCATTTGCCTCACCACCACCTATACCCTTCCCTTGGGTCGGCCAACCCGAGGGTCATCTGTATTTTAGCCCCCCCAGGCCAGTGCTTCTCTAAGTGCTGGTCCGAACCGAGCAACCTGCGGGGCCACCTCGGGGAAACTCGAAGTCTGGTTTTACTCGTAGCTTGACTTATCCGGTGTTGCCTGAGAACAAGATATGTGCAGCTCCTATCGGGATTGTCGGTGCATTGGGCGGCTTTGCTGGTCTTGTTTTACCATTATCGAAATGTCTTGTAAACCGGGATTCCGAGATTGATCGGGTCTTCCTGGGAGAAGGAATATCCTTCGTTGACCGTGAGAGCTTGTGATGGGCTAAGTTGGGACACCCCTGCAGGGTATAAACTTTCGAGAGCCGTGCCCGCGGTTATGTGGCAGATGGGAATTTGTTAATGTCCGGTTGTAGATAACTTGACACCAGATTCGAATTAAAACGCATCAACCGCGTGTGTAGCCGTGATGGTCTCTTTTCGGCGAAGTCCGGGAAGTGAACACGGTTTTGGGTTATGTTTGACGTAAGTAGGAGTTCAGGATCACCTCTTGATCATTGCTAGCTTCACGACCGCTCCGTTGTTTCTCTTCTCGCTCCCATTTGCATATGTTAGCCACCATATATGCTTAGTCGCTGCTGCAACCTCACCACTTTACCCCTTCCTTTCCCATTAAGCTTTGCTAGTATTGATACCCATGGTAATGGGATTGCTGAGTCCTCGCGGCTCACAGATTACTATAACAACAGTTGTAGGTATAAGTTATGCGATGATCATGACACGAGAGCGATGTTTGCTTGTTCTGGAGTTCTTCTTCTACTTCTTCTTCTTCGATCAGGGGATAGGTTCCAGGTCGGCGACCTGGGCTAGCAGGGTGGATGTCGTTTGAGTTTATGTTTGTGTTTCATCCGTAGTCGGATGGTGATCTTATGTAAGATGATGTTGTATTCGTGTGGCATTGTATGCCTTTTGTATGTATCCCCATCTATTATGTAATGTTGATGTAATGATATCCACGTTGCAAAAGCGTCTTCAAGATGCGCTTCTATCCTTGGTGGGACCTTCGAGTTCCTTTAGGATAGGGTCGCATCTTGGGCGTGACACTGGGGGTCGACCGCGGAAGTGCTGACGCTGCAGAAGCATATCAAAAACATGGTAAGCAAGAACACTAGTGTCACTGACGTGACTAAGGTGATGCTCTTCCGCCGGATCCTCCCCTGCGAACTGTGGCCTCTCCTTATGTGGGAGTTCAATCCGAAAGGTCCCCGGACCCTGTAGCACTTCTTCGGCACAACACACGAAGAGATCTGGAAGCTTCTCTTCAAGGCCCAGAAGACGTGGCCAAAGAAGACCGAAGACATCAGCCTCGACAGCGCGAATCCAGCCACCCCGGTAAGTGTTATATTTGAACATACACCCTAGTCCATAAATTCCCAAGCATAATGAGTTTTCTATCCCTTTCACAGTGTTGGACAGCGAAGGCGAAGCGGATCAAGTGTCCGGCACCGCTGCCTGAAGACCCGGCAACACCCCAGCTCATGAAGATGCTGGTTTCGGCGCCCTATCAGGCTCTAGAGAAGAAGGCCAAGAAGAAGAGCAAGGAGGCCAAGGGCGGCCTCCGCCGTAAAGGCACTTCAGACAAAGTGTCCGGAGAGACCGAAGTCCCCTCCTCCCATGAGGGAGATGAACACAAAGAGGAGGAGGAGGAGGCGGAAAGTGACTCTCCCATCAAGGGGAGAAAAAAGAAGAGGGAAGCCTCCGCAAACCCAGAGGAGGGGCTTCCAAGAGGGAGAAGATAACCCTCTCGGATGGCTCGGATACGGATGCCGAACACACCCCCAAGAGGCGCCCAGGGAAAAGCCCCTGGCCACATCGTAAGTGTCAAAGGATACTTTATAGATATCCGGTCTTTTATGCTTTTAATATAGCATATTGTGTTGTGTGTATTTCAGTATAGCCCACGACCTCCCCCAACCATCGCTATCTGAGGGGAACTCTCTGGCGCCAGAGATGGTGGAGAGAGAGACGCCTCTGCAAGCCTCTCCGCCAACCATCATGGATGACACTAAAGTGTTGTCCCGAAGGGCCTCTCCGAGCCACAGAGAGGTGACACTACTAGGGAAAAGCCTAGTAGCAGCGCGGGTTTTAGGCCTATCAGTAGCGCGGGCAGGAGCGCTACTGATAAGGCGCTACAGCTAAAGCTTAGCAGTAGCGTGCCTGGACCTACGCTACTGCTAAATTGACTTAGTAGTAGCGCTTCTCCAGAGGGGCGCTACTAGTAATTAGTAGTAGTGCTTCCCCTTGCCCGTGCTACTACTATTATTTAGTATTTTTTTATTTCATGTTGTATTCATACACCTTTACACAAGTTTTCATACAACAGGAATTTAGAGATTGTTTTTACATCATAATGAGTTATTACATCACAGGGTGAAAGAACCGTGGACTAGTTTGAAGTGGATGTCCATCCACTTGAAACTAATCCACGGTTCTTTCACCCAATGATATAATAATATCATCATCATCATCATATCATTAACAACTTATCATCATAATATATCATTGTCATATAACACCTCCTCAAGATCATTGTTTTCATCAATGACATCACATAGCAAATTGGTCACTAGTCGTAATCACAAGTATTCCTCATTATCAACTCTAACACATTACCACATAATAAACATATTGTACCTCATAGGACCTACTACATTCGATTAGGACCTACTACATTTTCTAAGGTAAAATAGCAAAAAACAAGATAGCCCCTGACTCTCCATTATGGAGAATGGAGATTATCCTGTCTCCCATTATTGCCTTTCGCTGAATGTTACTTCCAAGAACCTCCTTGCGAATGTCCATACATTTCTTGCATTCTTTGATGAACATGTGTTCACCGGTTTTAGAAATCCGATATGCATAGGTGAGCTCCCTAGATTACCTGGCAGCATGTTCAGAACTGTAAGGCGACCATTCAGATACATCAGATGAGACACACAATCCATCAGGAGTTTTCGTTGAAAAACATAGTAATAATTTCGTAGTTAGCAATGATGTACTAGTTTTAGAAGTATGCAAAAGATGCACGGATGTCGTAATAGTAAAAAATCTTACCAGGGTATCTCCAGAGAAGTTACCGTGGTTCAACACGTGCACTAGTGGCACGTATTCACCATAATTTGGAGGAGTTCGATAATAGTTATTGTAATCCTCAAGAAGAGTACAAAATGCGATCAGATGATTTTTCTCCTTATAAGTTAATTCGGAGCCATCGGTGTAGTGGGTTTTGTCTACCATCTTCCGCACAGTCTTTGAAGAATCAAAATAAGCTGTCAGTGGAAATAAGCTGTCAACTATTTTGAAATAAACAATATAAATTAGTTAATAACTATGTTTGAGAAACTCACATAGCGGTACAATCAGAAGCGTATCAACAAGGACCCAAATGTCCATATTGTCTTGCTCGATGTCAGGATCACCAAGATCCATTGTGAAAATCATACCCTCATAAAAACCATACATTTTGCAAAGTGCTTCCCAATTTTGGCAACCAAAATGGGTTACGCACTGAGCATTGCACATATTTACTTCAAAATCCATATCATGATGGGTCCTTAGGTGTATTTTCTTTGTTTCAAAATTTTCATGGTCTTCAAAACCCATCCTCTCCTCGAGCTAGTTGAATTGTAAAAGATGAAAATTAGACGTTGAAATAGTTGAAGTCATGCTTAATTACGAAAAAAACACTTGTCGTTGTTGCGTACCGTTTCAACATCGAAGGTCTCCTCGGCTTAATGCTGAAACGCCGATCTTCGTCCAGCTCAACGAACCTGTCGCACATACCTCGATTGTCGTGGCACCAGCTGCACTCCCCCGGGAGACTGTCGTCGTCTGAGTACTACATTTCCTACGTTCATAATTCAAAGATTAAACTTGTACAATTAAATATATGTACTAAAAAACCTAAATTAGATCATTATTTTTCGAGAAAATCTAGGCCACTCGATATTTCCTACATATTCTAGCACAAGTCATGCCAGAATTCACGGAAAAATCCGGCATGACCTTTGCTAAAAAAGGACATATCGAGCGCCTGAAATTTGCCGGAACGGAAATTAATCAACACTCCAGCAAAACATAGGCCACTCGGAGGTGTAAAATGAACGTGAACGGCCACTTGGGCAACCACATATCCTATTTGAGCAACACAAGATATACATGGATATTTGGCTGGTCTCACCTCAATGTCGGAGGGGGTCGGTGACGGGGACGACGGCGGGGATGATGGAGGGGCTCCTCAATTTCTGCAAAAGCAAAAACCGTATAAGTTATCACTAATACACCCTGAATAATTGCTTAAACTAAAAATAACAACAAATATGACATGTTCAACTAGTTTTATTAATTTAACTAGTTCTTACTAAATATAAACTTACTATAAATAGAAAAAAACTAGTTCTTTCTAAAAATAAAGTAGTTCAACTAGTTATATTAATTATCTTACTAGAAATACATTAGTTCTATTAATTCAACTAGTTCAACTAGTTTATTAATTTACTTACTAAACTAGTTCAACTACAACTACTATTAATCATACTGCCCTAGTTAACTAGTACCATCACTACTAGTAATTAACATCTACTACTACTAAAAATCATTATCTATGAACCCTAAATTAACATCTACTACTACTAAATAACATCTAGTACTAACTAAGCAGAGAGAAAGGGGTGGGGGAAGACGGAGAGGTAGGGGCGGTGAGGGCGGGATCGGGATCGGGAGGCGGCGGTGCTGGGTGGGCGCAGGTGGCGGCGGTGACGTTGAGGGCAGTGGGAGGAGGGCTGCCGGCGAAGGAGGGAGGAGGGGCGGCCGCAGGCGGAGGGAGGATGTGTGAGGAGGAGGGAGGAGAGACGGAAGGAGGGGAGTACCTCGGCGGCAGACGGACGAAGGCGGCGGTGACGGCGACGCACGACGACGGTTATCGGCGCGCGGGCGAGAGTGAGAGTGTGTGTGAGACAGACGGTCGGTCGTGCGCGTGGGGATAAGGTAGGGATAGTTGTAGCGCGTTTGCCAAAACGCGATACGGCTAATCTGAATAGCAGTAGCGTTGTGCACTGTCACGCGCTACTGCTAAGTTGGACTACGAGTAGCGCTTTGCAGATAAAGCGCTACTGCTAAGTGTAAGTATAAAAAATACGTCAATGCAAAAATACATTTGCCATCAATGATCTTTTTGTGTACAATCTGAATTGTCAATATGAGTCCTCTCCGGTAGGAACCGGAGAGGACTCATATTGCGTCCACAAATTCTACACATAGAGTTCAGTGAAGACCAACTGGTTGTGATAGTTTGAGAAGTAACATATTTAAGGTGTTAAACACCCTGCTCGCGGAGCAAGGTGGGACTAAACTTGTGGGATGATCTTAGCAGTAGCGATTTTCTTAGAAGCGCGCTGCAGCTAACTTCTATAGCAGTAGCGCGGTTCAGTATGGGGCGCTACTGCTATAACTAGCTGGGTGGCGAGGTCATGGCAATTAGAGCAGTAGCGCGGTTTGGTGTGGATGCGCTACTGCTATTTTCCTTTCAGCAGCGTGTTTTGCTATCACGCACTACTGCTAAATAGCAGTAGTGTCGTATTTTTAGGAGCGCTGCTGGTAAGATTCTGTGTGTAGGCTTTTCCCTAGTAGTGCGAGGAAGGCTGCCAACACGGTGCCTGAGGGTGAGGCATTGGCTGCCGAGAACAGGGGGGTGCAACCCCCATGGAGACCGACAATGGGGGGCCTGACCAGTCCGGCCCCCAGCCAAACATTATTTCGGATACCCATATGGCTCCGGAATCGACCAATCAACCCCCTTTGAAGGAGGGGGAGCATCAACTCCGACAGCGACCTCCACTAATCCGGAGGCGCCAAACGCTCTAATGGAGGCACTACGACGTGCTTCCATCATGGAGGAGCACCACACCTTGATGGGTGTGGTGGTTGAGAAGGTTCAGTGTGCCAAGAGTAGGTTGAACGAAGCCTTCACCAGCCTGCTAACAGGCTTCGAGGTATGCGATGTAATACTCTTAGACGCTTTTCATATGAAGGAAATATGCCTGCATATAGAAAGTAGCCCCTGAGACTGTGTTCGGTTTTGAAAAAGCTGAACAGAGGATCACATAGTATTCAGAAGAGGTGACATACTTTTCTGTTTCATAACAAGCTTCCCTGTTGGCGGCAAGCGCCCAGTCCGCTGAAGTTTTTGACCTCAATCGGAAGCTAAAGCTGGCCGATGATGAGATCCACTGCATTAACAAGCAGTTCAATGAGGCGCAAGGTATGTGCGTATTATGAAAAGAGTTTGATCGTACATATTGAAGTGATATGCAAAAGTCAGAGGGTAATGTATGTTCTGCTTTGATTATGGGTACAGGTAGCGCGGCCGAGGTCGAGTCCCTCAAGAGCGCCCTTGCGCAAGCCAAGGAGGAGGTGCGGGCGAGCAAGGCGGCCGCTAACAAAGCGGCTGCAGATTTCAAGGCCGAATAGGTCGCTAGTCGCCAGCATGAGGATAGGGTGACTGAGGTAGAGCCAGAGCTGAAGAAAGCCTACGGTAGGTGCGAGGCCTTGCAGGAGAAGAGTACGTTCCAGACGGCCGATCTTGCCAAGACCCTCCAAGAGGCCAAGGAGGCACGCATCGAATCCCGGAGTGCTCGGCAGGAGATCCGGCAGGCCAAACATATAGCGGCTGGTAAGCCCTTTCTCTTGCAGAGTCTATTTGGGGGTCAAAGATATGCCTTGCTCACCAGACTGTGGAGTTCTCCAGACGCCTTTGCGGATATTTCGAGGAGTGCCACCGACATCGCACAGATCTTCCGAGCATAGGAGGGGAGCTTAACAGAAAATCTCTTCTGATCACAGTTCCTGGCACAGGAACACCTGGTGATTTTGAACAACCAGATGAAGCAACTGGTGGAGCTTCATAGGATGTTCGGCTTGGCCATGAAGGACGTCATAGTCCGGATATGGCCAACCGAACCCATTCCTAGCAGCTACTTTGGCCTGGTGAAGCGACTCGTCGATGCACTGCCCCGGGTTGAGGCCGCAAAGAGCTCGGCGTGCATAGAGGGTGTGCGGATGGCCTTTGCCCGTGTCAAGATGCACTGGGCGAAGATGAAGGCCACTGTCATGGCGACCGAGGGCCCACCCGATGGCAAGGACCACCACAAGTCGGAGTGATACTTTGACGATGTCCTGGAGGGAGGGTGCTCGATTAGTAGAGGGCCAGTGCTCAAAGGATATCATGTTTGAGTGAATGTAATATATTTATCCAGACTATGTGTTATGAACCAAGGCATGTAGTATATGTATGCTTTTATCTGATATTACTTTCATCTTGTGCAGCCATTTTTTAATCTTGAGAGTTTGCCAGTGGTCGGCTTCAGCCCCCATGTCGGTGTCAAAACCGGCGGATCTCGGGTAGGGGGTCCTGAACTGTGCGTCTAGGCGGATGGTAACAGGAGACAAGGGACACAATGTTTTACCCAGGTTTGGGCCCTCTTGATGGAGGTAAAACCCTACGTCCTGCTTGATTGATATTGATGATGTGGGTATTACAAGAGTAGATCTACCACGAGATCAAGGAGGCTAAACCCTAGAAGCTAGCCTATGGTATGATTGTTGTTCCTTCTACAGACAAAACCCATCCGATTTATATAGACACCGGAGAGGGCTAGGTTTACACAGAGTCGGTTACAATGGTAGGAGATCTACATATCCGTATTGCCAAGCTTGCCTTCCACGCCAAGGAAAGTCCCATCTGGACACGGGACGCAGTCTTCAATCTTGTATCTTCATAGTTTTGGAGTCCGGCCGATGATTATAGTTCGGCTATCCGGACACCCTCTAGTCCAGGACTCCCTCAGTAGCCCCTGAACCAGGCTTCAATGACGATGAGTCCAGCGCGCATATTGTCTTCGGCGTTGCAAGGCGGGTTCCTCCTCCGAATAATTTATAGAAGATTGTGAACACCAGGATAGTGTCCGGCTCTGCAAAATAAATTCCACATACCACCATAGAGAGAATAATATTTACACAAGTTCAATCTGCTGACGTATTTTGTGGCGTGACGTCATACCACAACCAAGTCTTTATTCGAATCATTTTTATTACACCACCTCTGCGCATTTAGCGAAGCGGTTTCCTTGGCATGTCTTGTCAAAGCAGAGATCGTGTTCCCCTTATACCGGGATTCCCATCAATACGGACGTGGGTAACCCAACCGCGCCCATTACCACGCCCCTCCATCGAAGGCGGGTTCCAAACGGTCACGGGGACGGCTCTTGGTATTCTTCCTCTTTATAATGAGACCAAGGCCCGTTCTTTTTCTCCAATCCTCAATCGAATCCGCCCCTCGCCCCGAGTTCCAACACCCAGGGCTCCAGATTCGGGTACTTTCGACCTTCGACAATGTCTGGCTCCGACCTACGAGGCTGGTGGATGCCTTCCTCCGTCACAGAAGAGGACGTGCTAAAGCTGAGAGATGCCAGGTACTTAACCTACGAGATTTCGCATAGGTTGCCTGCCCGAGGGCAAGTTATTCCTACTCTCGAGCCCGGCGAGAGCGTCGTGTTCGTGTCTCACTTCCGTCGGGGTTTAGGCTTCCCGATGGATCCCTTCGTGAGGGGGCTCATGTTTTACTATGGGCTGGAATTCCACGATTTGGCTCCGGAGTCCATCCTCCACATCTCATCATTCATTGTCATCTGCGAAGCCTTCCTCCGCACTACCCCTCACTTCAGCTTGTGGCTCAAAACCTTCAACGTGGAGCCGAAGATGATTGAGGGGCGTCAGGCAGAGTGCGGCGGGGCGGTTATAAGTAAGAGGGCCGATGCTCCATGGCCCGAGGGCTCTTTTCAGGAGGAGCTCGGCTTGTGGCAACAGGAGTGGTTCTATATCACCGCTCCCAGGGGCAGCAGGCAAAGGCCGCCGTCCGCCTTTCGCCCGGGCCCTCCACAACGGCTGACGTCATGGGTCAATAAAGGGCTTGACTGGGGGCCGTCCAAAGACGCCCCCCTTTTGCAGGGCCGGATTCGAGACCTCCAAGAAAGGGAGATCAATCAGGTCGTAGTGACACAGGTTATGCTGATTCGGCGCCTTCTGCCCTGCAAACGTCGCCCTCTCCGCCTGTGGGAATTTAATCTGGAGGGACCACAAGCTCTCCAGCACTTCATGGGTTTGACACCCGTGGAGATGTACAAACTGTTCTTCGGATCGCAAGAGATGCGTCCGGACTTGACCGAGGACGCTGGCCTAAGCTGCAATCGCCCGAATTCTCAAGTAAGTAGCCATGTGTTCGGACACATCGTCCATTCATCTATCATGGGTTTGCCTTTTAACCAGCTATCCCTTGGACAGGAGTGGATAGCGCAAGCAAAACTGATACGGTGTCCGGCCCCCTCCCTGAGACCACGCCGGATCCCGTATTAAGCAAAATGTTGGAAGTTGCACCCTCGGAGGATGGCGAAGGGGGGCACAGGGAAACTTCCACCTCTGCCAAGGAGGCTTTTAGTAAGGGGGGAATCGAGAACCCCTCCCTTCAGGGGGAGAAGAGGACCGCTTCCGAAGACCCGGAGGCCAAGGCCTCAAAGCGGGGAAAGAAATCTGCACCGGAAGGTCCTGTGCCGGGAAGAGCCCCGGCCGCACAGTCTCCCCAAAGGAATCAACCCTCTAGCGAGCCGTAAGTAAAAAAGGGGAAGTTTTGTAATAGGGGACATTCCTACTTTATTTCTGAGGGTAACCGAAGTTTTCACCTTGTAGTTCGGATCTCAGCCCTTCTCAGCAGAGCTCATCTTCGGGGGACCTTCGTCCGGAGATGATGGAGAGTGAAACGCCTCCATCTGCCGCCCTGTCGGGCGGGGCGGACGATCCCGAGGTGTCGTCACGGAGGGTCTCCCCGAATCCGGCGGGGCCGGTGAGTTCGGCACCCACTGGAGTACGGCCGTGGAGCTGCATGATTTGCTCGAGAGGGCGTCTATCTTAGAAGATCACCGCACTTTTAATGAGTATGGTGATTGAAAGGATCTCATCCGCCAAGAGCGGGTTGCATGAGGCCGTCAGAAGTTTGCTGACGGAGTTTGAGGTACGCAAAAAATGACATACCTTTTGACAGTTTTGCACATAGAGTGTGCCCTGTATAGATAGTAGCCCCTGAGACTTGGGATGCTGTCGAAAGCGACAACGTGCCGAGGATCATAGTCTCAGTTATAGAATGTCGCCTTTGCTATGCAGGTGGCGGAATGTTTGGTGGCCAGCCGGACTGATGGAGTTGCCGAGCTGAAGCGGCAACTTGATGTTGCGGATGCAGAGATCACGCTGGTCAATAAACGACTTGACGAGTCACAAGGTAGGTGGTTTCTCCGCGGTCACCTAGTGAGGGAGCTAATGCCCGTTCCTTACAATTAGTATGCTTGATGCAGATGGTGCCGCTGCTGTGGAAAACCTTCGAGCAGAGCTTGCTCGAGCCAAGGAGCAAGCCAGGAAAAGTGATGCGGCTGCCTCGAAGGCAACAGAGGAATTAAAAGCCGAAAAGGCTGCTCACTACCGAAGCCGGGAGGAGATGGCCGAAATGGCCGTGAAATTAAAATATGCTACCGACCGCTATGAAGTTCTTGAAAGAGAACGCCGAGCGGAGCAAGAGGACCTGAAGAAGGTCGCCGCCGAAGCCAAGGATGCCCGTTGCGCGATGCGGGCTATGAAGGAGGAACTACGTCAGGCCGGAGACATTGCGGCTGGAAAGCCCTTTCTGCTGCATAGGAAGTTCACGGATCTGAAGTATGCTCAGTTGGGCCAATTGTGTGGTGCGGAGGATCCTTTTCTGGATTTGGCGGTGAGTGCGGCGGATGCAGTCGTGCACTTCTGAAGCCAGAAGGATCACGAAATGGAAGAGCTTTTCTGGTCTCAATTCCATAGTCCAGAGCGTCCGCTTCCGTTGTCCGATCGGTTGGCTGAGTGGGCTGAGCTGAATAGATTGTCCGGACTTGCCATGACGGATGTGGTGGCTCATCTGTGGCCAGAAAAGCCCAAGCCGAAGAGTTATTTTGGTTTGTTGCAGCAATTCCTTGAGGCGGTGCCGCATATCGAGGTGATGCAGCGGTCGGCATGCATAGAGGGTGCACGGATGGCTCTCGCCCATGTTAAGACATACTGGGCGGAGATGGATGCTACCGATGTTGCATCCCGAGGTTCGGACAAGAGCCGATTACCCGCCGAGCACTATTTTGAGGAAGTCCTGCAGGGCGCTCGTTTAATAGAGTTGCAGTGCTCGAAAGATGTTATGTTCAAATGACATATATGATTCATGGGATCATATTTATAATGTAACGGCTTTTTATACTTGTGCGTTCAAGTACTGGACTATCTCCTGTGTGACCATATATGTGTGTATAACCTAAAAGATGGTAGTCTTTGGCTTCAGCCCCCACGCACATGGTGCGGGGGTGTTTGCAAAAAAAAGCGCTTTTTCACACTTAATCCAACGTCTTGGTCCTTTGAAGGAGGTGATAGCATAGCAAACTAGGCAACCGAACTATAATGCTTTATCACTTTCACTTAGCCGTAGGAGCTCGATGGTGGGGCTACTATTAGCCCCTAGAGGCACCGCGCTATCCGAGCTCGGGGCGCGTATGTGCCTGACCGGGAAGCGGTCCTTCGTCAAAGCGGAGGAATTCTAAACATTCCAGTAGTCAATCGAGTGGTTGACCAGTCTCTCACTATATCATGACAGTCAGTTTTCGGCTTTCTCTACTGAGGTGCTCGCCCGGCCGAACTGGGGCACAATCGCAGTAGTTCTCCTAGTGCCGCGTTAGCCGATGGAGCAGAACGTAAGGCAGCAAAACACAGGAGCCGGGCAAACCCAACATTTGACCAAAGACATGATTCAGAGCTGATGCATATAAGGCCTAACTCAAGACGCCGAACACTCCCTGAGGTATTCGGTCTTTATGATACCGGGCAGAACAATGCGCTAAGCCCCTAGTGTCCAGGTACGGGCGAGAACTTCTGACGCGGCCGATGCCAAAACGCCAGCCTCCTCCTCGGTTATGGTAGTAAACCAGGGGATGCGTATCAACAAGAGACAGTAAGAAAGGTTTACGTAGGGTCTTAATCTGAAAAGAATCCTTGCAACGGGTCCCTGCTGCACGTCTGCGCCTGTGTCTCCGTTGTGCTGTATCCTGGATGGGTGTAGCACGTGCTTCATCTGAAAAAGAGAAGAACTTAGTTTGGAAAAAATATCGTGCAAAAGATGTATTTAAAATAAAGTATGATTTGGAAGATGAATAAAGTTGAGCTTTATTGGCTCTCATCGTTTATACGTGCAGCCCCTTGTAAAGAGGTATGCGGCTGGGAAGCCCCTTGTTTATTTATGTCGGACTCGCCTAACTATGTCCGAGGTCTGAATGACCTATTTTTAGGGGCTTTTGACCAGCAAGGTCTGATTAGTGTGTGGCTGTCAAGGCAGTCTCACGTTTTCCGTGGTCGAGGAACACTCGGAATTACCCTTTAATGAGATTATGCCGCGTGGACCGGGCATTTTAAGCGTAAGAGACGTGTAATGTGGTACTGCGTTAAAGCGGGCGAAAGCTTCGCGTCCCAGTAGTGCTTGATGGCTACTTTTGAATGGGGCAATATGGAAAGTGAGCTTTTCGCGACGGAGGTTGTCGGATGAACCGAACATAACCTCTAGCAGTACAGAGCCTGTGCAATTGGTGTAAAGACCTGGCGTCACTCCTTTGAAGGAAGTGCTGCTACGGTGAATTTTGTTAGGGTCTATCCCCATTCTGCGGATGGTGTCCTGGTATAGCAGGTTTATATCGCTGCCGCCATCCATTAGGACTTCTGTGAATTGTAGTCCATTGATTATGGGATCCAATACCAAAGCAGTCCCTCCTGCGTTTTGAACACTTCTGGAGTAATCCTGATGGTCGAAAGTAATTGGTTTAAACATCCAATTTTAGGACTCTGCTGAGGTGGAACGTGCGGCGCGTGTTTTAGCAGGTGCCGCACTATTTTCCCTTGTGATCACATGAAGTGAGTTCACTGTTTTGACTTCTAGTGGGAAAGTCTTCTGTTTCCCGGTGTGCTGCTTGTGGGGTTCGTCGTCTTCGCTTGGTGTGTCGAGCCCCTTATGTTCGGCGTTTAGTCGGCCGGACTGCTTGAAGACCCAACAATCTCTGTGGGTATGGTTTGCAGGCTTCCCGGGGGTACTATGGATTTGACACATCCTATCCAAGATTTTATTTAGGTTGGATAGCTCATCACTGTTGTCCTTGAGAGGCAACATTTTATTATTCGGCCGAGAGCTTTTGAATCCGGCGTTGACTGCCGTGCTATTTGGGCCATTTTCCTTATTCCGGCGCTGATCTTTTCTGCGTCGTGATTTCCCATTTCCATCCCGGACCTTGGATGTACTTGGGTCGCTGGTACTGCATCTTGCTAGCCAGCTATCTTCCCCCGCGCAAAAGCGGGTCATGAGGCTTGTTAACACGGCCATTGTTCTTGGCTTTTCCTGGCTGAGGTGTCTGGCGAGCCATTCGTCTCGGACGTTATGTTTAAAAGCTGCTAAGGCTTCTGCGTCTGGACAGTCGACTATTTGGTTCTTTTTGGTGAGGAACCTATTCCAGAATTTGCATGCTGACTCTCCGGGCTGTTGAGTTATGTGACTTAAATCGTCTGTATCCGGAGGGCGGACATAAGTCCCCTGAAAATTTGCTCGAAATGCATCCTCGAGCTCTTCCCAACTTCCAATGGTATTTTCTGGGAGGCTTTTGAGCCAATGCCGAGCTGGCCCTCTGAGCTTGAGGGGTAGGTATTTTATGGCATGGAGATCGTCTCCTCTGGCCATATGTATGTGTAGGATATAATCCTCAATCCAGACTCTGGGGTCTGTTGTTCCGTCATATGCCTCTATGTTGACGGGTTTGAATCCCGCTGGAAATTCATGATCCAGTACCTCATCGGTGAAACATAGTGGGTGTGCGGCGCCCCTGTATTTAGGTGTGCCGTAGTCAAACACTCGGCGGGTTGTGTTGCTCCCTAGAGTCTTATTTTTTGGCCCATAGATGGACTTGACCGGGCCATCCTTTTTGCGAGGATCCTTATGTGGATCGTGTGCCGGCTGGTGTGCGGCGCCGCTTGCCACTCTTAGCCTGTCATCTAGTCGTCTATCCGGCTAGACGACCTCTTTCTTTTTTGACTGTGGGGGCTCTACGGCCTCCTCATCAAATTCGGGCAACAACTTGCGCTTCAGGTAGCTCTTTGTTTGGTGACTATTGCCGTATTTATCTGCGGTATTGAGTACTTTGCTCCATTTTATTCTGAGTGCGTCCTCCACTGTTTTGAGCTTCCGCTTTTGCTTCTTCATACTTCTTGCAGTGGCGATGAGCCTTTTATGAAGGTTCTTATGCTCCGGTGATGTGTCCCGCGTGAGATTGTCTGCACTGTTGTTTTCGCCGGGGATGGGTTGCTTGTCCGTTCATCCTGTTCGGATGGTTGCTTGGTGGCATGTTCGTCTTCCACGGCTTTGCCCTGCTCTAAGGCTGGGTCGGTATGCGTGCCGTTGTTATCGAGGCGGGACTTCGGGCGGCGCTTGCGTCGCCGTTTTGGTTGTTTGTCAGGGGAGTTGTCCTTCGCCACGTCCAGTTCTTCCTCATTATCGCTTCCCTTTGGAGTATCCACCATGTATACGTCATATGATGAGGTGGCTTTCCAGTGCCCGGTAGGCGCTGGTTCTTGGTCGTCTCCGGCATCGTCATCCATACCATCGATGTCTTCGGAGTCGAAGTCTAGCATGTCGGTTAGATCGTCGACAGTGGCTATTAAGTGGGTGGTGGGTGGGCTTTGAATTTCTTCATCGTCCGCATCCCAACCGTCCTGACCGTAGTCCGGCCAGGGCTCTCCTGATAACGAGAGATACTTTAGCGAACTCAAGATGTCGCCGAAAGGTGAGTGTTGAAAGATGTCCACAGCGGGGAACTCCATGATCGGCGCCCAATCGGATTCCATTGGAGGGGGCGCGGGAGGTTCGGAGTCCGGCGAGGAGTCCAACACCTCGGAGTCACGAGCTTCATGAGGGACAAGGTCAGTGTTCGGCTCTATCGCCGTAGAGGTTGCAGCCCCCGAGGCGGTGTCTAGCCACCCATCCCCGATCTGCGCAGCCGGCCCCGAATTGAAGATCGGAGCGGACTCGTGTGCCGCCTCCAGGGTACTGTCCGGCTGCAGAGCTAAATCATGCCCGTTGTGACAATGCGACGTGCTCGGCTGTGGCTCGGATCCATCGAAGATCAAGTCCCCGCGGATGTCAGCCGTGAAGTTCAAACTTCCAAATCTGACCTGACGGCCAGGGGCGTAGCTTTCGATCTGCTCCAGATGGCCAAGCGAATTGGCCCGCAGTGCAAAGCCTCCGAACACGAAGATCTATCAGGGGAGAAAGGTCTCACCCTGGACTGCGTCGTTGTTGATGATCAAAGAAGCCATCGAGCCTATCGGTGATGACACAGAGGAACTCTCAATGAAAGCACCAATGTCGGTGTCAAAACCGGCGGATCTCGGGTAGGGGGTCCTGAACTGTGCGTCTAGGCGGATGGTAACATGAGACAAGGGACACAATGTTTTACCCAGGTTCGGGCCCTCTTGATGGAGGTAAAACCCTACGTCCTGCTTGATTGATATTGATTATGTGGGTATTACAAGAGTAGATCTACCACGAGATCAAGGAGGCTAAACCCTAGAAGCTAGCCTATGGTATGATTGTTGTTCGTTCTACGGACTAAATCCATCCGGTTTATATAGACACCGGAGATGGCTAGGATTACACAGAGTCGGTTACAATGGTAGGAGATCTACATATCCGTATTGCCAAGCTTGCCTTCCACGCCAAGGAAAGTCCCATCCGGACATGGGACGAAGTCTTCAATCTTGTATCTTCATAGTCTTGGAGTCCGGCCGATGATGATAGTTCGGCTATCCGGACACCCCCTAGTCCAGGACTCCCTCACCCCACATAGATGCTACGGGGGTGTTCGAAATAGCGCACGATCACACTTGAACCAACGTCTTGGTCTATGAAGGAGGTGTCTGTGCAATGAACCAGGCAATCAGAATATGCGGCTTTATCACTTTCACTTAGCCATAGGAGTTTGACGGTGGGACTAAGTACTAGCCCCTGGTGCGTATGCGACTATCCTAACTTGGATGCCTTAGGCGCGTGACTGGACGAAGGCAGTCCTTTGAATAAGACGGAAGAAATCATAAGAGATTTATAGTCAGTCACTGAATCGCCGACCAGCTATCGCTGAATCATGACAGTTAGTTTTGGGCTTTCTATACTGAGGTGCTTGACTGGACGAACCGGAAACACAATTGTAGTAGTTCTCCCTTTACTACCCTAGCCGAACAAGCGGAACGTAAGATAGTAATCACAGGTGCCGGGCTACCCAACTATTGACCAAAGACATGATTCAGAGCTGATGCATATAATGCAATATTCGGGACACCAAAGTATACTCTAGGAGTGTTCGGACTTTTTGAAAGTATATGTGGCAAAATAGAGCCCCTGGCATTTAGGCTGTACCAAAGTATATATGGCAATCTAACGCAAAGAGGGAATACAGTTATGAAATAAACCAATACCGAACATGGGTTGGTGAAAAGACTGTTTCCGTTATAATCTGATTGATTCATCAAAACATGCTATTACTAATAGTGCCATAAACATCAAGGCTATTTTACATGCCGAGAATTTGTAAACAAGGGGAAGCTATTTACAGGGTCTAAAGAAAAGGTAGTGTTGAAGATCCCATGGACATCCTGACGCACGTCTACGCCGCTTTCGCCTTGGTGGAAAAATCCTTTGAGAGGAGCGGTCCATGGTCGCTTATACGGAAGGGGCCCGAAAAGAGATCTTGCACGACCGTAGAATAGCTAGGTTTTAATGCACATGTGGTATGAAAAAAAGATCAACTAAGAAAGGTTAAGGTCAAATAGGGTCGAGCCGCACTATCGACCTTGTCCGCAGTGTGCCTTCATCATTGCCCAGGGTATTTTGGGTGTGTAATTGTGCACACGCGGTACATATGCCGCGGTTCCGTGGGGCGATCGACAGAGGCGAAACTGCTAATCTAGCTCAGGATCGACGGAGCTGTCATTGTACAGAGTAGGCCAGACTCGCTTAACAGTGTCCAGGGCCTTGATGGTGATGATTTATTCAGCTTGATGATGCCGCTCTGTACCTCGGCTACAAGGGTTGCGGTGTGCTCCTTAGTACGGAGGGAGCGCTCCATGTTTCCATTGACTATGATAATGTTGCAGGGTCCAGGCATTTTGAGCTATAAGTAAGCATAATGCAGGACTGCATTGAAGCGGGCGAAGGCAGTACGTCCGAGCAGTGTGTGATTACCACTGCGGAAGGGGACGATGTCGAAGATCAAGTCTTCGCTTCGGAAGTTGTCCGGTGAACCAGAGACTACTTCCTATGTTAATGAACCCCTGCAGCGGGCTTCGACGCTGGGTATGACTCCTTTAAAGGTGGTGTTACTAGGTTTGATTCTCGATGGGTCAATACCCATTTTACGAACAATGTCTTGATAAATCAGGCTAAGACTGCTGCCGGCATCCATAAGGACTTGAGTGAGATGGAATCCGTCGATGATTGGATCGAGGATCAGAGCTCCCGAACCTCCATGAAAGATACTGGTCGGGTGGTCCCTCCGATCGCAGGTTATCGGACAAGCCGACAACGGGTTAAATTTAGGGGCGACATGCTCTACGGTGTAGACGTCCCTTAGTGCGTGCTTGCGCTCCCTCCTGGGAATATGCGTGACATATGTCATATCCATTGTTTTCACCTCAGGGGGAAATTTCCTCTGTCGTCTTGTGTTTGTTGGGAGGGGCTCGTCATCGTCCTCGCTTGGCTCCCCTTTCCCTTATGTTCGGTATTTAACTTACCGACCTGTTTGAAGACCCAACAGTTTATGTTGGAATGATTGGCAGGCTTGTCGGGGGTGCCATGAATCTGGCAAGGCCAATCGAGTCCAAATTAGATGGACCATCTTTATTTCCTTTGAATGGCTTCTTCCGCTGACCGGATTTAGAGCTGATGAATCCGGCGTTAACCATTGTGTCTTCAGTTTCTTCATTGTTGTTTCGATGCTTATGTTTGTTGCGTCGTGGCCTGCCGTTGCCATCTCAGGCTTCGGAGGTGCCAAGGTCGTTGGTACTGTTGCTTCTATGAGCCAACCTGCTGTCTTCTCCCGCGTAGAAGCGGGTCATGAGTGCGGTAAGAGCTGCCATAGACTTCAGCTTTTCCTAACCGAGGTATCAGGCAAGCCACTCGTCGCGGACGCTATGTTTAAAGGCCACGTGGGCTTCGGCGTCCAGACAGTCGACGATTTGGTTCTTTTTAGTTAAGAACCTAGTCCAGAGTTTGAGGGCTGACTCTCCGGGTTGCTGGACTATATGACTAAGGTCATCGGCAGCCGGAGGCCAGACATAGGTACCTTCGAAGTTGTCTCGAAAGGTGTCCTCCAAATCTTCCCAGCTACCAATGGAGTTTTCTGGGAGGCTGTTTAACCGGTGTCGTGGTGGTCCTTTAAATTTTAGGGGGAGGTATTTGATGGCATGGAGATCGTCACTGCGAGCCATGTGAATATGGAGAAGGAAATTTTCGATCCATCCTGTGGGATCCGTCGTCCCATCGTATGCTTCAATGTTCACGAATCTAAACCCTTCTAGAAACTGGTGCTGCATTACCTCATTGGTAAGCATAAGGGGTGAGCGGTGCATCTGTATCAGGCAACATCACGACGGAGTTCGGATGATATCCGTGTTCGGTTTTCATCCCTGGTGAGGTTATGCCTATTGCGCCAAGTTTGATGGTCGTCATCTTGCGTTGGCACGCCCCCTTGATCCATATAATGGTCTAGCCTGACCAGCTCTATTGTCCAGGTCCTGGCGTAAGTCGTAGGTGTATCCTAGAGCCGCTACCTCTTTGCCTCGACGGTGAGGAGGTGCAGGCTGGTGTTCAGGTAAGCAGCCGCTACCTCTTTGCCTCGACGGTGAGGAGGTGCAGGCTGGTGTTCGGCATAAGCAGCCGCTTTGTCTTGCCCACGCGGTGGCCGGTCTAGTTCATCAGCGTGGTTATATCTTGACGGTATTGACTCAAGGGCCTCATCATTGAATTGTGGCAGTAGTCGACGTTTCAGATCACTCTTTGTTGGGTGTTCGAGGCCATATTCCTCGGCAGCTAGGACCTGGGTCCATCTGTCGTTGAGCGTACCCTGTTCGTCCTGAAGCTATTGTTGTTTCCTTTTTAGGCTGCTCGCAGTTGCGATGAGCTGTCGCCTGAAGTGTTCTTGCTCGAGGGATTCCTCTGGCACGAGGAAATCTACATCGCCGAGGCTGACTTCCTCCTCAGAGGCCGGTAGGTAGTTACTATCCTCCGAATCCTTGTCCTCGTGTCACGCCCAATATGCGACCCTATCCAAAAGGAACTCGAAGATCCCACCAAGGATAGACCCGCATATTGAAACGCTTTTGCAAGGTGGATATCATTACATCAACATTACATAATAGATGGGGATACGTACATAAGGCATACAATGCCACACGAATACAACACCACAATACAAAGGAGCACCATGCGACTACGGATGAAACACAAACAGAAACTCAAAAGACATCCACCCTGCTATCCCGGGCTGCCGACCTGGAACCTATCCCCTGATCGAAGAAGAAGCAGAAGAAGAAACTCCAAACAAGCAAACATCGCTCTCGCATCAACATCATCGCACAACCTGTACCTGCAACTGTTGTTGTAGTAATCTGGGAGCCACGAGGACTCAGAAATCCCATTACCATGGGTATCAAGACTAGCAAAGCTTAAAGGGAAAGGAAGGGGTAAAGTGGTGAGGCTGCAGCAGGGACTAAGCATATATGGTGGCTAACATACGCAAATAAGAGCGAGAAGAGAGCAAGTAGAACGATCGTCAACTAGTAATGATCAAGAAGTGATCCTGAACTCCTACTTACGTCAATCATAGCCCAGAAACCGTGTTCACTTCCCAGACTCCACCAAAAAGAGACCATCACGGCTACGCACATGGTTGATGCGTTTTAATTCGGATCTGGTGTCAAGTTATCTACAACCGGACATTAACAAATTCCCATCTACCTATAACCGCAGGCATGGCTTTCGAAAGATTATACCCTGCAGGGGTGTCCCAACTTAGCCCATGATAAGCTCTCGCGATCAAGAAGGATATACCTTCTCCCAGGAAGACCCGATCAGACTCGGAATCCCGGTTTACAAGACATTTCGACAATTGTAAAACAAGACCAGCAAGACCGCCCGATGCGCCGACAATCCCGATAGGAGCTGCACATATCTCGTTCTCAGGGGAACACCGGATGAGCAATCCGTACAACTAAAACCAGACCTCAAGTTTCCCTGAGGGGGCGCTGCAAAGGGCTCTAGTTCGGACCAACACTTAGACAAGCACTGGCCCGGGGGGGGGCTATAATAAAGATGACCCTCGAGAGAGCGACTCCCAAGGGAAAAGTAGGTGGTGGTGAGGCAAATGGTAAAACCAATGTTGGGCCTTGCTGGAGGAGTTTTATTCAAAGCGAACTGTCAAGGGGGTCCCATAAATCACCCGACCGCGTAAGGAACGCAAAATCCGGGAACATAACACCGGTATGACGGAAACTAGGGCGGCAAGAGTGGAACAAAACACCAGGCAAAAGGCCGAGTCTTCCACCCTTTACCAAGTATATAGATGCATTAATAATATAAGAGATATTGTGATATCCCAACCAAAATCCTGTCCAGCATGGAGCAATCTTCAACTTCACCTGCAACTAGCAACGCTATAAGAGGGGCTGAGCAAAAGTGGTAAAATAGCCAAACAACGGTTTGCTAGGAAGGGTGTCAAAGGTTAGAGGTTCATGGCAATTTGGGAGGCTTGATGAGCAAAAGATAGGTAACGCAGCATAGCGATAGAAAGAAGCAACTAGCATAGTAATGATAGTAGTGAGACCCAGGGTAGCGGTCATCTTGCCTGAAATGCCGTTAGGAAGAAGAACGGGTCCATGAAGAAGACGAACGGATGAAGCCGAACCAAGCGTAGACGAACGAATCCTCACGATCGCAACGAAACATGAACTAACAAGAAGAAGCACACAACATGGTAAACACACCACAAATGAACATGAGATGATGCTCAACAAGCATGATGCAATGACAAATCTAGATGAAGCTACTCATGGCAAGAGATGATGCAAACAAGAGCAACACATCAAGGCAAGTTTAAATGAGACCGGGAACAACATATAACAATTCCGGTAAGTCCTCATATGCATATTTCAAAATTGGTCCAGATCTGAATAAACCTTATGTTCAAGTTGTTAAACAGCAAGTTAAGATGCACAAAGATGATCTACACGAGATTCTAGTCAAGTTACGTATAAAGTTCATTTAGTTCGGAGCTACGGCCTAGAAGATATGAGCAAGACAAGTAAAACATGGCATTGATGCAAAATGCACCCAAACATCAAGCAAACACACCAAAACAAGGATGCAACATGATAATATGAAGCTACATGCAATTCTAAGCAAGTTTCATATAGAGCACACTCAAAACGGAGCAACGATTCAACACACACACATGAAACAAGTTATAGCAACAATCTGTCCAAAACAGCAACTAGGCATATTGCAAGCATCAAAACAACATGCTACAGCACCTCAACATAATAACAAAAGGCATGGGAATGATGTACAGGTAAAGCATAACAAAACATGAACACTGAACTATCTCCAGAAATCACTAGAACATGCTCAAACACACATGGCAAGATTGCAAATAATAACAGTTCAGACTTTGCAGAAAATAACATCAGGTTGCAATGTTTAGAGCTATCAAACAACATGTTACAGGAACTTATCATGGCAAAAAAAAGGCATGGAATGAATCTACTAATTGCATAGATCAAAAGTCCCTTACTGACCATGAGCCAAAAAGGATCAGAAAATATGATGGCACCCACGTAAACATAGCAACTTATATTACAGATTCAAACATGGCAAAAACAGAATTATGAAGGCATGTAGATGAGCTTGTGCAACTCACTACAGAGCAATACATGGCATGGAAAGGCAACCAACAGTAATAAGACATGTTTATGAAGCTAAGCATGGCAAGAGCAAGTTCATAGGGTGCATGGAACACTAGCAACAATCATGGCAACAACTGAACTTAATGTTAACAGGCTGACAGCAACATCATGAAGCAACTTTGGAGCAAGATATCAACAAGCTACAGCAAGCTATAAATGCAACCAGGGCATGGATGGATAGAGCATGACATGTAGAACAAAACATATTTAGTGGACATCTCCAGATTATGCATAGAATGATTTGTAGCAGCAGGTTTACATAGCATCACGAAATAACAGATTCAGCCTAGCAAAACAGCAACATCAAGTGCATTACTTAACAAGCTCGATTCACTCACCACAAGTCATTGCATGACAAGATAAGCATAGCATCAGCAAGAAGACATGTTTATGAAACAAACCAAGGCAAGAACAAGTTCATAGCATGCAAGGATCAACTACAACAACCTTGGCCAAATTGAATAACATGTAAACAATCTGCCAGGAAACATTTTGTAGCAAAAGTAGAGCATGAAAATGACATGCTAGACTACTACATAATTGCAAACATGGGCATGAATGGATAGACAATAACCTAATATTCAAAACACCCTTACTGAAGTATCTCAAAATATGCATGGATCTCTCTGTAGCATCAAGTTTACATGGCATCAAAATAACAGCAGAACAGGGACTAAAATCAGCAACATCTCGATGCCTAGTTTGCATGCTTGTGCTAGTCACCACATTGATCACAAAAATACATGGTAAGCACCTCTGTAAAGAAGACATGGCATAGTTCAAAACACATGTATACATCAACCTCATGGGATGCACACATCAATCATGGAAAAAATGACAAATGAGCTCGTTCTGTTAACAGACAGCAGAAAACATTACGAAGCACTCCTGCAATGATGATTCAGGCATCAAGATGAGCTCAAATGAAAATGATGCAATGGAATAAAATGGTGTACTGGTTGAGATGAACAATTTGAAATATTACACGCACGAAACGGAGCTACATGCACAGAGATATGGCAGGTCGAACATGGCATGAAAATTACACAGATCTGGGACTTCTCAGATTTTCTCACCCCGGGGAAAAAGTCAACCGCGGCGAGGACTTCGCCGGAATCTCGCGGAGAGGAGGGGGATGGCCGGAGACGGGCGGATCCAGGCCGGATCTCGCCGGATCCGGCCGGATCCCGGTGAGGGGAGGCGGAGGAGGCGACGGGGAGGCGACGGGGGAAGCGCGGCCACCGGGCGGCGCGGCGGCGCATGGCGGCGGCGGGCAGCGCGGAAGGCGGAGGGCGTGGGCGGAGAGGCG
>NC_041383.1:380114097-380132688 GCF_002162155.2 Triticum dicoccoides | reverse complement strand
CGGGCGCGGGGACGCCACGTGGCGGATGCGGATTCGTCGGGGGCGAGCGGGGCGGACGTGTCCGGCGCCGGGCGGACGCGTCCGGCGGCGGCGAGGGAAAATTGCTAGGGTTCATCCGCGAAAAATGGAGGGGAGGGCCTATTTATAGATAGAGGGAGCTAGGAGAGTCCAAATGGAGCACGGTTTTCGGCCACGCGATCGTGATCGAACAACCGAGAGCATGGTGGGGAGTTTGCTGGGTTTTGGGCCAGTTCGGAAGGGGTGTTGGGCTGTAAAGGGAGAGGGGCTTACGGTTACGCGGTTAACCGTTGGAGTACCAAACGACCTCCAAATGGCACGAAACTTGACAGGCGGTCTACCGGTGGTATACCCAGGCTGCTTGGCAAGACTCGGGCCATTCCGAGAAAGTTTAATCACCCGCTCACAACGAGAGACAAAAGGGGAATGCCGGAGGGCATAGGAGTGCCGGATTGCGAAACGGACAACGGGGAAAAGGCTCGGATGCATGAGATGAACACGTATGCAAAATGAAATGCACATGATGAAATAATGAAATGCAACACGCAAGCAAAAGACATGGAAACAACGGCGAATAACTGGCAGACACCTGGCGCATCGAATCCGGGGCGTTACACCTCGGCAAGTTTGTTTGGGTTGACTTGTCTGTCTTCCCAATCATCCTGCTCTATGGCGGGCTCGATGGGAGTGTCAGAGTCTTTGGCCTTCTCCAGAGGTCATTGTCTCCAGTGTCGATATTACTTTCCTTTTTGCGATGCGACTTTGAGCTGCACCGCTGACGTTGATGATTTGGTGGTGCCTCGACGGGCTTGTCCTTGATTGGATCCTTCCTGCTGTCGTCATCGTCGTCCTTTTTAGGCATATCCACCATATACACATCGTATGTGTATGTGGCCATCCAACGCCCGGTGATCGGCGGATTCCGCCCTGGTTCGTCTCCGGCATCGTCGTCCATGCCATCGATGTCTTCGGAGGCGTAATGCCTGTCGGTCAAGTCCTCGACAGTGGCTATTATGTGGGTGGTGGATCAAGTCCTAGACATCGGAGGGGCCTAGTGTTGTACAGAGTCGGCTTGCAGAAGCAGGAAATTACATAGCGGGACACCAATCTTGCCATCCACGCATAGGAGTGTCATATCCGGATACGGGGGAAGGCCTTCTACTTTATATCTTCATGGCCCATCAGTCCGGCCCATATATATCACACATCCTGGACACCCGAGGACCCCCTAATCCAGGACTCCCTCACTAGTGCTTAAAGCTTTTTAAAGCAGGTATAATATATCCCATAGTTGATAGGAGATGGGTAAGTCGCGTTCATTGTGTCCCTAAGAAAGGAGGTATTATTTTTGTTCCTAATGAGAAAAATGAACTCGTTCCACAAAGAATTGTTACTGGCTATAGAATGGTAATTGAATTTAGAAAATTAAATAAAGCAACTAGAAAAGAACATTACCCTTTGCCTTTTATTGATCAAATGCTAGAAAGACTATCTAAGCACACACACTTTTGCTTCCTTGATGGATATTCTGGTTTTTCTCAAATACCTTTTTCACAACCTGATCAAGAGAAAACCACCTTTACTTGCCCTTTTGGAACTTATGCTTATAGATGTATGCCTTTTAGTTTATGCATGCACATGCTACCTTTCAAAGATGTATGACTGCTATATTCTTTGACTTCTGCAAAAAGATTGTTGCGGTTTTCATGGATGATTTTTCTGTTTATGGAACTTCTTTGATGATTTCTTAAGCAACCTTGATCAAGTTTTGCAGAGATGTGAGCAAACTAATCTTGTCTTGAATTGGGAGAAGTGCCACTTTATGGTTAATGAAGGTATTTTCTTGGGACATCAAATTTCTGAATGAGGTATTGAGGTGGATAAAGCTAAAGTTGATGCAATTGAGAAAATGACATGTCCTAAAGATATTAAAGGTATTCGTAGTTTCCTCGGTCATGCTGGTTTCTATAGGAGGTTTATTAAAGACTTCTCTAAAATTTCTAGGCCTCTTTCAAATCTTTTACAAAAGGATGTTCCATTTGTTTCTGATGATGATTATGTAGAAGCCTTTGAAACACTCAAGAAAGTCTTAACTTCTGCACCTATAGTACAACCACCAGATTGGAACTTGCCTTTTGAAATTATGTGTGATGCTAGTGATTATGTTGTTGGTGCTGTTCTAGGACAAAGAGTTGATAAAAAATTAAATGTTATCCATTATGCTAGTAAAACTCTAGACAGTGCTCAACGAAATTATGCTACTACTGAAAATGAATTTTTAGCAGTTGTGTTTGCTTGTGATAAATTCAGATCTTATATTGCTGATTCTAAAGTAACTGTTCACACTGATCATGCTGCTATAAAATATCTTATGGAAAAGAAAGATGCTAAACCTAGACTCATTAGGTGGGTTCTTCTGTTACAATAATTTTATTTACATATTACTGATAGAAAAGGAGCTGAGGACACCATAACTGATAACTTGTCTAGGTTAGTAAATGCTCTTGATTACCCACTAACTATTGATGATAGCTTTCTTGATGAACAGCTAGCTACAATAAATGTCTCTCATAACCCTCCTTCGTATGCTGACTATGCTAACTACATTGTTGCTAAATATATACCACCTAGTTTCACATACCAACAAAATAAAAAATCGTCTATGATTTAAGACATTACTTTTGGGATGACCGACACCTCTATAAAAAAAGGTGTAGATGGTATTATTAGATGTTGTGTACCTGAGCACGAACAGGAACAGATTCTACGGGAATGTCACTCTGAAGCTTATGGAGGACATCACACGGGAGATAGAAGTGCTCACAACGTATTGCAATCTGGTTTTTACTGGCCCACTGTAACACCCCGGATGTAACTTTCCATATTCGTAACTCCAACTCTTGCCTTTTTCGGAGATGCGATATGTTATTTCCTTCGTGGTTGGGTTTTTGTCTTTTGTTTTGCATTTTTTTTCATGTCATGCATTTCGTCTCATGTCATCATTCACATTGCATCTGCATGTTTTCATAAAGCCTGCATCCGTTCGTAGTTGCCGCACTCCCCCCTTTCCTCTGTTGACCTTTCTCAGACCGACCATTCAGTTGTTGCTCGACCGTTTGACCCTCTTTCCACAATACTCAAACCCCTCGCGTGCGCGTCCGAAACCTTTCTCGAACCCGACCCAAGCAGTCGTCATCGTTGGATCCGGATCATCCCCCAACATCTATAAAACATCTCTGATTTCTCTTTTGGACTCCCTAACCTATTTATTTCGGACCGTCCGATCGCGATCGGAGGATCCAAATCATCCCCCTTTCGCATATATATAGTTCACCCCTAGTCTATTTTGACCAAACCCTAAAATCTAGGAGGTTTGTCCTCCCCCGCCGCCACCCACCTACCTTTCTTCCTCGGATCCCCTCATTCCATCGATCTAATCCCATCAACCAGAACCAGCCCCGAAGCTTCCCCTCGATCTCGCCGCCTCCTTGCTCGGGAGAGCAAAGGCTCGACCCCGAGCAGCACCAGCGCCTCGTGCCTCCTCCTCCCTTGGTCCTAGACGCGTCCGGCCGCCCGCATCCGTCGTTGTCCGCGCCCGCAGGAGCCAGCAGCTGCAGCCCGAGCCCTTTGCTTCTTTCCCGCCGGCGTCCGAGTCCGCAGCCTCCTCCCGTGCGCCTCCATCTCACGTAGCCAGCCGTGCCTTCCCGCCGGCGACGAGCAGCAGCACCCGAGCCCCTGTGCCATGCTCCTCCGCTGCCCATGCGCCCAAGCTCGCCCGTCGTCGCGCGCCTCCAACCTCGACCCCGCCACCACGTCCTCGCCACCACGCCGGAGCAAGCCAGCAGTAGCATACCCTGGCGCCCTGCTCCAGACCTCATCCTCGTCGGAGTCCGCTGCCCCCAGGACCGTAGCTCCGGCCGCCCCTTTTCCTTCTCCTTCTCTACATCCTATCTTTTTCCCGTATCCCTGAAACTGTCCTTTGCTTCTCTGAACAACAGCGCCATGGATGCTGCCCCAAGCTTCGTCGCCGGTCGCCTCCGTCCCGCCTCCGGTCAGATCCGGCGCCCCCGTGGCCGGATCCGCATGTCCCCGTCTGTTTCTGGCCGCCAGAACCCTGCCCCACACCAAGCTGCCGTCGTTGCCTCTTCTCCTCGCCTCTGCTTCGCGCTGCATCGTGCAATAGCTCGCGAACGAGCGCTTGCTCGTGTGCGTTGACCGCACCCGGGTGTACCAGGCCTCGATCACCTCCAGCCCAGCAGCCCACGTCCTGCGCCCCCCAGTCGGCCTCCCTCTGCTTCCGATCTGGGCCTAGCCCATCTAGGTGAGCAGCCCAACGCCCAACAGTTTCAGCCCAGTAGTGTTTTTTTTAGTCCGTGCGATTTTAGGATTTATCCAGTGTTTTACTGTTTTTCAGAAAAGTCCCTCATGTTCATGCATTAATAACTCTTGAACCGTGCATCATATTAAAATGTATTATATATGTAAAATGTCTAGAATTTTGTGTAGATTAATAATATGCCATTTTCATCCATGTTTAAAATGTTTAAAATGCTGTTTGTTTAAATTTGCTCAAATGCCATGCTAAAATGATTATTTCATAACTAAATAACCGTAGCTCCATTTTAAAAAAACTTTATATGTAAATGGGGTGGAAAAATGCCTAGTTTAACATGCTGCACTTCATTTTCTTATTTAACAACATTAAAATTGTGTTTAGGACAGAACAGTACCAAATCTAAAATATGCATATGGGGTTTTTCCGGAATTGTTGTTCGTTGTTCCGGCCTCATTTAAACTTGCCAAAATAGTTAGTTCAATTATGCTTCACCTCTTGCCATGTTTAATAACATTTAATGTTGTTGGGTACATAACCGAGAGAGAAACTAAATAATTCGATGTGGTGTTTTGTCAATATGCAACTCGTTGCATATTGAGCTCCACTTAACTTGTAGTATGGTTTGTTGCATTTTGCCATGCCATGCCTATTTAAACCGGACATGCATCATACTTGATTGTGCATCATGCCATGTTTATGTGATGTTTGTTTACCATGTTGTCTTCTTGTTTCCGGGTTGCCTTTGGTTTCGTTCCGGAGTTGTGAGGATTCGTTCAACTACGTCCGCTTGTCTTCTTCACGGACTCGCTCTTCTTCCTTGCGGGATTTCAGGCAAGATGACCGTCACCTTGGATCTCATTACTATCATTGCTATGCTAGTTGTTTCGTTCTATCACTATGCTGTGCTTCCTATCACATGTTCTTCTAGCCATCCCAAATTGCCATGAACCTCTAACCTTTGACGCCCTTCCTAGCAAACTGTTGCTTGGCTATGTTACCGCTTTGCTCAGCCCCTCTTATAGCGTTGTTAGTTGCAGGTGAAGTTGAAGATTGCTCCATGGTGGACAGGATTATGTTGGGATATCACAATATCTCTTATATTATTATTAATGCACCTATATATTTGGTAAAGGGTGGAAGACTCGGGCTTTTGCCTGGTGTTTTGTTCCACTCCTGCCGCCCTAGTTTCCGTCATACCGGTGTTATGTTCCCGGATTTTGCGTTCCTTATGCGGTCGGGTGATTTATGGGACCCCCTCGACAGTTCGCTTTGAATAAAACTCCTCCAGCAAGGCCCAACCTTGGTTTTACCATTTGCCTCACCACCACCTATACCCTTCCCTTGGGTCGGCCAACCAAGGGTCATCTTTATTTTTGCCCCCCCGGTCCAGTGCTTGTCTAAGTGTTGGTCCGAACCGGGCAGACTGCGGGGTCACCTCGGGGCAACTCGAGGTCTGGTTTTACTCGTAGGCTGGCCTATCCGGTGTTGCCCTGAGAACGAGATATGTGCAGCTCCTATCGGGATTGTCGGCGCATCGGCCGGCTTTGCTGGTCTTGTTTTACCATTATCGAAATGTCTTGTAAACCGGGATTCTGAGTCTGATCGGGTCTTCCTGGGAGAAGGTATATCCTTCGTTGATCGCGAGAGCTTATCATGGGCTAAGTTGGGACACCCCTGCAGGGTATAATCTTTCGAAAGTCGTGCCTATAGTTATAGGCAGATGGGAATTTGTTAATGTCCGGTTGTAGATAACTTGACACCAGATCCGAATTAAAATGCATCAACCGTGTGTGTAGCCGTGATGGTCTCTTTTCGGCGGAGTCCGGAATGTGAACACGGTTTCTGGGTTATGTTTGACGTAAGTAGGAGTTCAGGATCACTTGTTGATCACTGCTAGCTTCACGACCGTTCCACTTGCTCTCTTCTCGCTCTTATTTGCGTATGTTAGCCACCATATATGCTTAGTCGCTGCTGCAGCCTCACCACTTTACCCCTTCCATTCCCTTTAAGCTTTGCTAGTCTTGATACCCATGGTAATGGGATTGCTGAGTCCTCGTGGCTCACAGATTACTACAACAACAGTTGCAGGTACAGGTTTTGCGATGATCATGACGCGAGAGCGATGTTTGCTTGTCTTGGAGTTCTTCTTCTGCTTCTTCTTCGATCAGGGGATAGGTTCCAGGTCGGCAGCCTGGGCTAGCAGGGTGGATGTCGTTTGAGTTTCTGTTTGTGTTTCATTCGTAGCCGGATGATGATCTGATGTATTGTGATGTTGTATTCGTGTGGCTTTGTATGCCTCTTGTATGTATCCCCATCTATTATGGAATGTTGATGTAATGATATCCACCTTGCAAAAGCGTTTCAATATGGGGGTCTATCCTTGGTGGGACCTTCGAGTTCCTTTTGGATAGGGTCGCATATTGGGTGTGACAAGTTGGTATCAGAGCCTCGACCGACCATAGGAGTCTAGAAAAAAAAACTATTTTGAGTCTTAGGATTATATATATCGGAGAGTAGGATTCTTTTTACTCCTCAGCCCCTTCGTCGCTCTGGTGAGGTTTCCTGACGTAGGATTTTTGTGTTTCCTCTCCTCAAATTTCACTAAAAAAAATTTAGGATCACGCGGGTATCTTGGAATCGTTCCGATGGTTTTGTGACGAGAACATTGTTCTTGGTGCCTCCTGTCTATTATGTGGCTTTGACCCGGGGAGTTGAGCTCTGAGGTGTTGTCGTCATAATTTTATCGTTGCAGTTCTGGAATACCTGAGTTTTGCCGACATCGAAAATCTCTTTTGTGCAGTTGTTGGTGAGATAACCTCGACGTCACCCAGTACTGGGGAGTTCGGGAGTATTGCCATAACTCGTATAACGGATGCTTTTCGAAGGTTGAAGTACACGATTTCCGGAGTTTTCTTGGTTATGTGTTGACGGATGGATACAGCTGGATGTAGGTATTGTTAGTTTGGGTGAGATATATTGCTTCCCCTGTATCCCCAACACCAGATTGCATAACCAGAAAGTTTCGGGAGTTTTATAGGTGGGAATTCAAGTAGCTCCTAGAATATCTTTCCGACAGATGCATGATATGGGATTGGGTAAATCTCTATCATATGTATTTGTTCCGGCTTATTTCTGCAAGCCAATCCTTTGTTTTGTTTTGAGTTGTGGGATTTGAGTTGCTTCAATGTCAAGTGTTGATTCCATATCATTCAAGCGGTGTTCTCATATTTCTATGGGAGTACTAATCCTTTTGATCATCGAGATTGTCATGTCAATTCTTTCCTACCGGCGTGCTTCTCTTCAAGTGGATCCGATCTTTTCAACATCCGCAAGATAAACTCTAAGTTTTCTCACCGGTGTTTGTTTCATTCATCCCAAGTTGTCTTTGTTTTCCCCACCCTCCCACCCTTTTTCTTCAAGGACTCAGATTTCTTAATCTAGTATCCTTTTATTGATGGGAAGTCTCTCCATTCTTTTCTGTCAATGTTCTTATCCGGTGATTCTAAGGAAGAAACTAACGGAGCTTCAAGTCTATTATTCTTTGTCTCTTTTCTTCTCCGGTGGATCCAATTCAAGCTTTCAGTGTTCATCATATTCCTTTCCTCGTGTCAAATGCTTTCTCATACCGGTGCACCTATCAATCACTCACCTCTTGCTATTCTTTTGTTCCGGAGTGTTGAAGATATCTCAGAAGATTTGTGTTTCCATTCTTAATCCGTTCAAGCTATTTGGAGATTGTTATCTCATTCAAGCCATTTAATTCAACCGGTGCAATCTCCTTGTAAAATCATTTCAAAGGTGTTTCTTTTCAGTGGGCCCTAACCCACAGGTCTTTTCCCAGGATCTTACCTGACTCTTCTAATTATTCCGGAGCCATTCCTAATTCTTTTCGAGTTTGACGTAAGAATGAATTTTCATCAGTCATATTCCTTCTCCAAGATCGCTTTCAGAATATTTTCATCGTTGGTTCATCATTTCTATTCTTCTTTGTTCCGGAGTGTCTCATCAATTGGGAGGTGTGTCTCCTCGTCATTCTCGGAGTTTGAAGACCGAAGAAAGTTCCTCTTAAATCCTTACCCGTTCTTCCAGAGATTCATTGTTCTAGCTTTATGCCATCCTCTCATAATTGTTTTCGATTGTGAGAATTCTTTTCAACCATCCGACGCATTTCATGAGTTGCTTCCTTTCTCGATCATCCGAAGGCCATCATTTCTGAATATTACTCATTCTCAGCTTTCAGCTGTTGTTCTCCAAATCTTACCAGTGGGTCGTTCAAGTATACTCTTTAGTCAGCTCATGATCTCTTCGTTCTCATGTATCTAACTCCCCTCAAGTATCTTCATTCGTTTTCCAATTCTTCCCGGTGAATTGTGCCTTTGCTATGTTCATTTTCAGTTCTTACGGTGGTTCGTTCAAGATTTCTCTTCCTTCGTGATCGTATCAATTCATTCGTTCTTTTGTTATTTCAATCCTACCGGTGGTTGTTGAAGACCTTCCTCAAGTTGGCACTATATCTCTCTTAATCCTTTCTACGAGAATAAGTAGTATGCTAAATACGTTGCTTGTCATCAATTTAAATTGGTGAAGGATACGCATAACGTAATTCTTATTATTGTTTCAAGTGATCTAGTTTCTTCTTTCCAGAGTTGTTCATCATGTCACATTTCTTGGTTCGAGATGTTTCATCTTTTCGTTTCCGTAGTTCCAAGTTTTCTCGGTTATATCATCGCAAAGCTCCATCTAAATCATCGCAAGGCTTCACCTTGTGTTTTCAACTTCTCTTTCTTTCTATCATCCTTTCATTACCGGAGTTCTTCATGGAGGGTCTACATGGTGGTTCCTTGAGGATTCTTTTCATTCTTCAATTGTTCTTCAAGATTTCTCTTGAAGTTATGATCCGCCAAACTATACTCTAAAATAAACATGGTGCTCAACACATGTTTTGTTTTGAGGAGCTCAAGTATTCTTCATCTTGCATTTCGAAGTGCAATTCATTCTACCTTATCATTTGAGGTGGTGTTATGTCATTCTTGACAATTTGAGTTCGTGTTTCATGATTCACATGTTGACAAGAACGAGGTATTTTAAATCCATCAATCTCTTCGTGGGAGTTATATTGGTATAGATTTCACCTAAAGCCTTCCCTAAGGAATGTTGCTATTATGGTGTTTATCAATGATCCAAGTTATCTCTCTATCATCTTGGTGGTAGAAGTTTTTCATCTCTTCGGTGCTCTCAATCAAATCAATGGTTTCCATTAGTGGCCGGTTGTCACCTCATAGTCTTGAGATGTTTTCCATAAGCCCACTACAAGCTTATTCGTTTCGTTGTTGGTTTTCCAACAACTCCGTTATAACCTTCTTGGAAGGGTGCTTTCCAAGCTCATTTGTGGCAGAAGTTGGCATTTTCTCCTCCATTCTGTTATTCCAATGATCTATCTTCTATTCTTTCTTCCGGAGGCATTGTGATGTTGCTCTTTTCACTCATCATCTCGAATTGTGAGGATCATGTTCTTTTATTGCTTATCCATTTAACTGGAGTGTTGTGCCTATCATTCCTCTTTTAACCGGAGTCTCATCCAAGTGCTTTCATTTTGCCAAGTTCATGTTCTATTCCTTCCATGTTCAACCGGAGTGCTGCCCGAATTCTTCCTCTCTCATCTTGTTGTAACCGGAGTGGTTTTGAATCCTATCTTGTCCATTAAACTCTTGATTCATGTCTTTGCAACCTTCAAGTTCTCGTAATGTTCCTTGCTCCTCTTTTCCAACGAAGCGTTTTCAACTTTTTTCATCTTCATTGTTTTATTTCTTTCATCTTGCTCAACCTCTCAAGGTTCATGGTTTCACTCGTTCGTCAAAGAAGCAACTTAGTTTTACCTCTTCTCTTCCTCTTCAGTTTCTCTCCGGTGCCATCCTAGATCTCGGGACGAGATCCTCTCGTAGTGGTGGAGTGTTGTAACACCCCGGATGTAACTTTCCATATTCATAACTCCAACTCTTGCCTATTTCGGAGATGCGATATGTTATTTCCTTCGTGGTTGGGTTTTTGTCTTTTGTTTTGCATTTTTTTTCATGTCATGCATTTCGTCTCATGTCATCATTCGCATTGCATCTGCATGTTTTCATAAAGCTTGCATCCGTTCGTAGTTACCGCACTCCCCCCTTGCCTCTGTTGACCTTTCTCAGACTGACCATTCAGTTGTTGCCCGACCGTTTGACCCTCTTTCCACAATACTCAAACCTCTCGCGTGCGCATCCAAAACCTTTCCCGAACCCGACCCGAGCAGTCGTCACCGTTGGATCCGGATCATCCCCTAACGTCTATAAAACATCTCTGATTTGTCTTTTGGACTCCCTAACCTATTTATTTCAAACCGTCCGATCGCGATCGGAGGATCCAAATCATCCCCATTTCGCATATATATAGTTCACCCCTAGTCTATTTTGACCAAACCCTAAAATCTAGGAGGTTTGTCCTCCCCCGCCGCCACCCACCTACCTTTCTTCCTCGGGATCCCCTCATTCCACCGATCCAATCCCACCAACCAGAACCAGCCCCGAAGCTTCCCCTCGATCCCGCCGCCTCCTTGCTCGGGAGAGCAAAGGCTCGACCCCGAGCAGCACCAGCGCCCCGTGCCTCCTCCTCCCTTGGTCCTGGACACGTCCGGCTGCCCGCAGCCGTCGTCGTCCGCGCCCGCAGGAGCCAGCAGCTGCAGCCCGAGCCCTCTGCTTCTTTCCTGCCGGCGTCCGAGTCCGCAGCCTCCTCCCGCGCGCCTCCATCTCGCGTAGCCAGCCGTGCCTTCCCGCCGGCGACGAGCAGCAGCACCCGAGCCCCTGTGCCATGCTCCTCCTCTGCCCATGCGCCCGAGCTCGCCCATCGTCGCGCGCCTCCAACCTCGACCCCGCCACCACGTCCTCGCCACCATGCCGGAGCAAGCCAGCAGCAGCATACCCTGGCGCCCTGCTCCAGACCTCGTCCTCGTCGGACTCTGCTGCCCCCAGGACAGTACCTCCGGCCGCCCCTTTTCCTTCTCCTTCTCTACATCCTATCTTTTTCACGTATCTCTGAAACTGTCCTTTGCTTCTCTGAACAACAGCGCCATGGATACCGCCCCAAGCTTCGTCGCCGGTCGCCTCCGTCCCGCCTCCGGTCAGATCCGGCGCCCCCGTGGCCGGATCCGCCTGTCCCCGTCTGTTTCTGGCCGCCGGAACCCTGCCCCGCGCCAAGCTGCCGTCATTGCCTCTGCTCCCCGCCTCTGCTTCGCGCTGCATCGCGCAACAGCTCGCGAACGAGCACTCGCCCGCGTGCGTTGACCGCGCCCGCGTGTACCAGGTCTCGATCGCCTCCAGCCCAGTAGCCCACGTCCTGCGCCCCCCAGCCGGCCTCCCTCTGCTTCCGATCTGGGCCTAGCCCAGCTAGGTGAGCAGCCCAGCGCCCAACAGTTTCAGCCCAGTAGTGTTTTTTTTCAGTCTGTGCGATTTTAGGATTTATCCAGTGTTTTACTGTTTTTCAGAAAAGTCCCTCATGTTCATGCATTAATAACTCTTGAACCGTGCATCTTATTAAAATGTATTATATATGTAAAATGTCTAGAATTTTGTGTAGATTAATAATATGCCATTTTCATCCATGTTTAAAATGTTTAAAATGCTGTTTGTTTAAATTTGCTCAAATGCCATGCTAAAATGATTATTTCATAACTAAATAACCGTAGCTCCGTTTTAAAAAAACTTTATATGTAAATGGGGTGGAAAAATGCCTAGTTTAACATGCTGCACTTCATTTTCCTATTTAACAACATTAAAATTGTGTTTAGGACAGAACAGTACCAAATCTAAAATATGCATATGGGGTTTTTCCGGAATTGTTGTTCGTTGTTCCGACCTCATTTAAACTTGCCTAAATAGTTAGTTCAATTATGCTTCACCTCTTGCCATGTTTAATAACATTTAATGTTGTTGGGTACATAACCGAGAGAGAAACTAAATAATTCGATGTGGTGTTTTGTCAATATGCAACTCGTTACATATTGAGCTCCACTTAACTTGTAGTATGGTTTGTTGCATTTTGCCATGCCATGCCTATTTAAAATGGACATGCATCATACTTGATTGTGCATCATGCCATGTTTATGTGATGTTTGTTTACCATGTTGTCTGCTTATTTCTGGGTTGCCTTTGGTTTCGTTCCGGAGTTGTGAGGATTCGTTCGACTACGTCCGCTTGTCTTCTTCACGGACTCGCTCTTCTTCCTTGCGGGATTTCAGGCAAGATGACCGTCACCTTGGATCTCATTACTATCATTGCTATGCTAGTTGTTTCGTTCTATCACTATGTTGCGCTTCCTATCACATGTTCTTCTAGCCATCCCAAATTGCCATGAACCTCTAACCTTTGACACCCTTCCTAGCAAACTGTTGCTTGGCTATGTTACCGCTTTGCTCAGCCCCTCTTATAGCGTTGTTAGTTGCAGGTGAAGTTGAAGATTGCTCCATGGTGGACATGATTATGTTGGGATATCACAATATCTCTTATATTATTATTAATGCACCTATATATTTGGTAAAGGGTGGAAGACTCGGGCTTTTGCCTGGTGTTTTGTTCCACTCCTGCCGCCCTTGTTTCCGTCATACCGGTGTTATGTTCCCGGATTTTGTGTTCCTTACGCGGTCGGGTGATTTATGGGACCCCCTCGACAGTTAGCTTTGAATAAAACTCCTCCAGCAAGGCCCAACCTTGGTTGTACCATTTGCCTCACCACCACCTATACCATTCCCTTGGATCGGCCAACCAAGGGTCATCTTTATTTTAGCCCCCCGGGCCAGTGCTTGTCTAAGTGTTGGTCCGAACTGGGCAGACTGCGGGGCCACCTCGGGGCAACTCGAGGTCTGGTTTTACTCGTAGGCTGACCTATCCGGTGTTGCCCTGAGAACGAGATATGTGCAGCTCCTATCGGGATTGTCGGTGCATCGGGCGGTTTGCTGGTCTTGTTTTACCATTGTCGAAATGTCTTGTAAACCGGGATTCCGAGTCTGATCGGGTCTTCCTGGGAGAAGGTATATCCTTCGTTGATCGCGAGAGCTTATCATGGGCTAAGTTGGGACACCCCTGCAGGGTATAATCTTTTGAAAGCCATGCCTGCGGTTATAGGCAGATGGGAATTTGTTAATGTCCGGTTGTAGATAACTTGACAGCAGACCCGAATTAAAACGCATCAACCGTGTGTGTAGCCGTGATGGTCTCTTTTCGGCGGAGTCTAAAAAGTGAACACGGTTTTTGGGTTATGTTTGACGTAAGTAGGAGTTCAGGATCACTTCTTGATCATTGCTAGCTTCACGACCGTTCCACTTGCTCTCTTCTCGCTCTTATTTGCGTATGTTAGCCACCATATATGCTTAGTCGCTGCTGCAGCCTCACCACTTTACCCCTTCCATTCCCTTTAAGCTTTGCTAGTCTTGATACCCATGGTAATGGGATTGCTGAGTCCTCGTGGCTCACAAATTACTACAACAACAGTTGCAGGTACACGTTTTGCGATGATCATGACGTAAGAGCGATGTTTGCTTGTCTTGGAGTTCTTCTTCTGCTTCTTCTTTGATCAGGGGATAGGTTCCAGGTCGGCAGCCTGGGCTAGCAGGGTGGATGTCGTTTGAGTTTCTGTTTGTGTTTCATCCGTAGCCGGATGATGATCTGATGTATTGTGATGTTGTATTCGTGTGGCTTTGTATGCCTATTGTATGTATCCCCATCTATTATGTAATGTTGATGTAATGATATCCACCTTGCAAAAGCGTTTCAATATGCGGGTCTATCCTTGGTGGGACCTTCGAGTTCCTTTTGGATAGGGTCGCATATTGGGCGTGACACCCACTCTCTTCAAGGACTCCCGTAAGTATGTTTTATCTTGTGATGAATGCCAAAGAATTGGTATTATCGGTAAGCATCGGGAAATGCCTATGAATTATTCACTTGTTGTTGAACCATTTGATGTTTGGGTTTTCAATTATATGGGACCTTTTCCTTCCTCTAATGCATATACTCGGTTTGGAGTCCCTAGATATTTAATGACTGATGGTGGTTCACACTTTATCCATGGTGCTTTCCGTAAAATGCTTGCTAAATATGATGTTAACCATAGAATTGCATCACCTTATCATCCCCAATCTAGTGGTCAAGTTGAACTTAGCAATAGAGAAATAAAACTAATATTACAAAAGACTGTTAACAGGTCCTAAAAGAATTGGTCTAAGAAATTATATGATGCACTTTGGGCCTACAAAATAGCATATAAAAATCCTATGGGTATGTCTCCTTATAAAATGGTTTATGGAAAAGCTTGTCATTTGCCTCTTGAGTTAGAACATAAAGCATATTGGGCAATTAAAGAACTCAACTATGATTTCGAACTTGTTGGTGTAAAGAGGTTATTTAATAATTGCTCACTAGATGAATGGAGAACCCAAGCTTATGGAAATGCCAAACAATTTAAAGCAAAAGTTAAATGATGGCATGATAAAAGAATCCAAAAGCGGGAATTTAAATTTGGACAATATGTTCTTTTGTACAACTCTCGTTTCAGATTCTTTGCAGGAAAACTTCTCTCCAAATGGGAAGACCCATATATTATCAGAGCAGTATATCGCTCTGGAGCTATCAAAATAAATAATGCCGACGGTACTAACCCGAAGGTTGTCAATGGCCGAAGAATCACACACTATATCTCAGGTACGCCTATTAATGTTGAAAGCAATATTATCCAAACTATGACACCGGAGGAACACATAAAAGAAACCTTCCAGAACACTCCAGAATCGTGAAAAATAGGAGGTACATTATATGGCAAGTAAACTGACTCCGAAAAATCCGCAAAAGTATTTTTTGTCAGTTTTAGAATATTACAAAAATTAGGAAAATAATAAACAACCCAGAAGGCAACCGAGGAGGGCACAAGACACCAGGGTGCGCCCGGCTTGCCTGGCGCGCCGAGGTGGGTTGTGCTCACCTCGGGTACCTTCCGGACTCCGTTTTTCTCTCGTTTGCCTGTTTCCCAAGATAAAAAAAATCTTTATATACCCCCCGAACCTATTGACCACTTTATCGCGGAGAAATCTTTTGTTCTTCTTTCTCACTGTTTTAATGACAGATCTAGATCGCCATGGCCGCTTCGAGCTCCTCCAAGGACAAGTTCTTCAACAACATCATCAACCAGTATTTGCTGGAGGTGATGCAGCACCCTCAAGCCATTGCGATGTGTGAGGGGGTGCTCCACATTCGGGATGTCTAGGGGCCCAAGAGGAAAGGAACCGTGGATGCTAGGCTCGAAGCTATGGAGCAAGAAGTCTTCAAGTGTAAGGGGATGGTGGAACATGGACTCAATGCCAATCACCTCATGATTGCGGATTTTTTCCGTCATCTCAAGGTGGATGTTCGTTCCATGAAGGACATCGTCTTCACCCTCAACGATCAAATCAACTTTCTTCAAAGCCAATCTATGATCTCCAAAATCAAGTCTTTGAATACGAGGCGAGATTTAAAGGTATGAGTTTAGCTGCCAGTTGCAGGACTCGTGAGACTCGCACCTCCTCTTATGATGGTCAGTGGTACGTCCATTTTGCATCATGCTTTTATATTGATATTTATTGCATTATGGGCCGTTATTACACATTATGGCACTATACTTATGCGTTTTCTCTCTTATTTTACAAGGTTTACATGAAGAGGGAGAATGCCGGTGGCTGGAATTCTGGACTAGAAAAGGAGCAAATTTGAGAGACCTATTTTGCACAACTCCAAAAGTCCTGAAACTTCACAGAGAATAATTTTGGAATATATAAAATATATTGGGCGAAGAAAGCACCTGGGGAGACACACTAGGCAACCACAAGGGTGGAGGTCACGCCCCTACCTTGCCGCCAGCCTGGCAGGCTCCTGATGCCCATCTTTTTCTATATGAAGGGTTTTTACCTAGGAAAAATCAAGAGGAAGCTTTTGGGACGAAGCGCCACCATCTCAAGGCAGAACTTGGGCATAATCAATTTAAGGCTCCGACGGAGCTATTCGGCCAGGGAAACTTCCCTCCCTGGGCGAACTCGAAGCCACCGTCATCACCAACGATCCTCTCATCCAGAGGGGGTCAATCTCCATCAACATCTTCACCAACGCCAACTCCTCTCAAACCCTAGTTCATCTGTTGTATCCGATCTTTGTCTCAAAACCTCAGATTGGTATGTGTGGGGTTGCTAGTAGTGTTGATTACTCCTTGTAGTTGATGCTATTTGGTTTATTTGGTGGAAGACCATATGTTCAGATCCTTAATGATAATTAATACTCCTCTGATTATGAACTTGAATATGATTTTTGTGAGTAGTTACGTTTGTTCCTGAGGACATGGGAGAAGTCTTGTTATAAGTAATCATGTGAAATTGGTATTTGTTCAATATTTTGATGAGATGTATGTAGTCTCTCCTCTAGTGGTGTTATGTGAACGTCGACTACATGACACTTCACCATTGTTCAGGCCTAGGGGAAGGCATTGGGAAATAATAAGTGGATGATGGGTTGCTAGAGTGACAGAAGCTTAAACCCTAGTTTATGTGTTGCTTCTTAAGGGGCTGATTTAGATCCATATGTTTCATGCTATGATGAGATTTATCTTAATTCTTATTTCGTAGTTGCAGATGTTTGCTAGAGGGGTTAATCAAAAGTGGGAGCGTTGTCCAAGGAAGGGAAGCACCCAAGCACCTGTCCACCCACATATCAAATTATCAAAGTAATGAACGTGAATCATATGGGCATGATGAACACTAACTTGACAACAATTCCCATGTGTCCTCAGGAGCGCTTTGCTTTATATAAGAGTTTGTCCTGGCTTGTCCTTTGCTACAAAAAGGATTGGTACACCTTGATGCACCTTAGTTACTTTTTTTACTTGTTACCCGTTACGAATTATCTTATCACACAACTATCTGTTACCGATAATTTCAGTGCTTGCAGAGAATACCTTGCTGAAAATCGCTTGTCATTTCCTTCTGCTCCTCGTTGGTTTTGACACTCTTACTTATCGAAAGGACTATGATAGATCCCATATACTTGTGGGTCATCAGTGAGCCGCTGCCATGGAAGCTGGAAGATAAGCTCGCTACTACCTGGTCACCACCACCACCGTCACCTTCTTAACCACCAAAGGAGACTTGAGTATCAGGTATGGGCACTCCCCTTGGCTTGCGCCAAGCTTGGTGGAGATTCCCCGGAATCGTATCACACCACCTCTTTTGCCTTCATTTATCGTAGTTCGATCTTTAGTTATCTTTTGAATTAGTTGAATAAAAAGGTTAGTTCGATCCTTTTCAAGTGTTTTGCTTAGTGATCTATCTATCTTTGTAATCGTGTGCGAGATATATAATAAAGTTAGTTTGAGTCTTTATTTAATTTTTTGTTTCAACCAAAACAAAGAAAAGGAATAATGAAAAGATCTATCACATCCCTAGCTGCTGGTAGTGCTCTAGGCTAGCTTCATGTGTGCATCATGTCTATATTTTTGAAGCTTGAATTGAGGAATTTTGAAAGCCTCAAAAACTTAATTAAAAGCAGGGCAAAGATCCCTAGAAATCTCATTCTATGTTCCAAGATGTCCTTTTGCAATGTTTGAGAATTTTGGCAAGAGCTATATATCAAACCAAAATTTAGGAACATTTTTAAGGAATTGTTTTGGGACTTTGAATTTAAATCAATACTATTTTGAATTTGAACTTATATCCAAATATTACTGAATATATGCTCAAATAACTGAAACATTTTTATGTGCTTTGGTATAATTCCATTGTGCTAAATAAAATGTTCAGGGGAATTTTGTCACTGTCTTTGAATTTGTTTTATTTAGAAACAGTGGCAAAAGGAAGTAAATTAAAATAAAACAGAACAGAAAAATTAAAAAAAGAGCAGAAGACCTACCTGTTGCTCACCTGGCAGCCCAGCCGGCCCAGCTTGACCGGCCCAGCCCATCGCCGCTTTCCCCCCCTGTCGTCTTCCTTCCTCGCCAGAAGGACGTTGGCGTGTCGACGCACGCGCGCCCGAACTCCACCTCCTGCTTCCACCTCCTCCTGCCTCTCTGCTCGCTTCCCCGACCCCCTGGAGATGCCACCCACCTCCCTGGCGCCACGTCCACTTCTCCCTCCGTCCCTATCCCCCTCTGCTCTCTCTCCCTCCCGCGACCGAACACACCCGCCGCCGCCGTTCGTT
>NC_041383.1:380075680-380113676 GCF_002162155.2 Triticum dicoccoides | reverse complement strand
GGCGTGTCGACGCGCGCGCGCCCGAACTCCACCTCCTGCTTCCACCTCCTCCTGCCTCTCTGCTCGCTTCCCCGACCCCCTGGAGATGCCACCCACCTCCCTGGCGCCACGTCCACTTCTCCCTCCGTCCCTATCCCCCTCTGCTCTCTCTCCCTCCCGCGACCGAACACACCCGCCGCCGCCGTTCGTTGCCGCCGTGGCCACAGCCACTGCGTCGCCCCGCCGATGCCCTCAGAGGCGCCGCCGCCACCTACTCTCCCTCCTCTCCAAGCTACACGAGCCAGGACGGCCCCAATACGACGCTTGCGGCCTTCTTCTCCGACCACGGCCGCCGAACGCCTCCGTCGATTCGGCCACTCCGGCGCGCCCCCGAGCCCACTAACCATCCCTGCAGCTCCGCGGTGAGCCTTTAACCCGATTCCCCCTTTCCCCGTCGTCCCTCGCGTGATCTAGCCCCGATCCCCAACCATGACCGCAGCATCTCGCCGCCGGCCATGGCATAGCCGTGGCCACAGCCGCGCAAGCTCGCAACGGAGCTCGTCAGCGTGCTCAGCGAACCCCCAGGAGCACGTAGCACCCTCCGGTTTCTCCTCTAGTGCTCCGTAGCATCGCCACCGCCTGCACCCGAACTCTGGCCGCCGCCGATTTGGTCGCCGCCGTCGATTCCGACCACCGCAGCTGCTGCCTCCACCACCACTAGATGCGCGAGTCTTCCAGCTCGTTGTAGCCGCAAACCCCGAGCAAAATGGTCCCCTGTATCACAATCCCGAGCCGCCCTGCCGTTTCTGTCGTCGCCGGCGACAAGTCGCCGGCAGGTTTGACCTGATCGGCCCGGGGTTTGACCTCCCCTGACGTGTGGGCCCAGGCGCCTGCTTGATTAGTGTTAGGTTAGTTAGTGTTAATTAACTTAGCTAATTAGATAAGCCACTGACATGCGGGCCCTATCCGGCTAACTAAGTTAGTTAGGGCTAATCATATTTAGGTTAGTCACTGACCAGTGGGCCCAATCCAGTTAGTTAGGGCTAACTAACTTGGTTAGTTGACTGGGTCACTGACCAGTGGACCCCACTGGTCAGGTTTGACCTGGTCGACGCCTTTGACCTGCTGACGTCACCCCGGCGTCATGCTGACGCAATATTCCCTTTCTGGAATTTAGTTTATTTTATAAATAATCAGGAAATTCCAAAAATAGCTAAATCTTCAATAAATCATAGAAATTCAACTGTAACTCCAAATGAAATAATTTATATATGAAAAATGATCAGAAAAATCCAAGCTATCCATCTGTACCATTTTAATGCATGTTAGAACAACTTATGACTACTGTTTAGGACAATTCAATTAAATGGCATTAAAATAATCACATATGGAGTTTGAATTTGAATCTTTGATTCAAACCAACTTCATTTAATCTGGTTGCTAGTTGCATTAGCTCAAACCATAGCATATTGCCATGTCATGAGCATGCATCATATTGTGCATTGCATTGATTATGTTTCCTTCTGTGTTGCCGGAACTTGCCCCCTCTCGATAGACGTGATACCGACGATGTGATCGATGACACCGATGAAGAGCTATATTATCTTCAGAAGTGCCAGGCAAGCAAAAACCCCTTGTTCATTCCGATAAAATCCCACTCTCTCGCTCCTGCTCTCTTTTACTGCATTAGGACAACAACGATTCATCTGTTACTTGCTGCGGTAGTTGAACCCCTTTATCCTCTGCATGACCTGTCATTGCCACAGTAAATAAATGAAACCCACTAGCATGAGTTGGAGTTGTTTGAGCCCTGTTGTGCCTACTAATTCTTGCTTGTTTGTCATGCCTGCTACTGCTTAGAGTTGAGTCAGGTCTGATTCATCGGGGATGAACCAGAGGTGTGTGAACATGTCCTACTGTGTGTGAGCTAAGTGTGTGAACACGATTTGGTAAAGGTAGCGGTGAGAGGCCATGTAGGAGTACATGGTGGGTTGTCTCATTGCAGCCGTCCTCAGGAACTGAGTTCTGTGTTTGTGATCCATGATCAGTTACTACCACACATTGAGCTCCGGGTGCTCCAAGCTCTCTCGACTTATTAATCAACTTGATCTCTGTCTAGGAGTTGCAACTAGTTTCTGGTGTTTGTAGGTAGTGTTAGTAGTCTACCAAGTGGCACCCGGTACAGGTGGGCTTGGGACAGACTAGGCACAGTGGCACGGTGTACCAAGCGTAGATCCACCCGTCGAGGTGGGCTTGGGAACCCTGCTCACATCGTTTGGGGCCATGAGCGACACCCCGGACGGATCTCCTTGCGGATGGAACCCGAATAGGCGATAAACCTGGACTAGAGACTTGTTCGGTTAGTCAGGTCATGGCCGACTCCCTCGCCCGGCTTCCGCTTGAAGGTTGCCGAGGTACATGACGTGTACAGGGCGATAATTGGCGAAAGCGTGTGTGAAGAAGTACACCCCTGCAGGGTTATCATTATCTATTCGAATAGCCGGATTCCTCGGATATGGAAAACTTGGACCCCTTGTACAGTTCATAGACAAGTGAAAGTGGATACCCTAAAATACGCAAGATAAGCGTGAGTGCTATGGATGGCGTTCTCGTAGGGAGACGGGAGTGGATCCATAGTGGTGTATTGATATGGTGAATATGTGGACTCGTGTGCGCCACCTCAAAAGAGTTATTTGCAGTCGTAGTTTAGGATAGCCACCGAGTCAAAGCTGGCTTGCTGCAGTTAAACTCCACCACCCCCTTTGTTGATAATGATGCATATGTAGTTAGATCTGATGTAAGTCTTGCTGGGTACATTTGTACTCACGTTGCTTAATTTATGTTTTTGCAGAGAGACTTCAGTCTCACTAGTAGTTCCACGTGGACTTCGACGTTTAGCTTGTTACCTCAGCTACGATCTTGTGCCCTCAGCAGGATCTGGTAGATAGTCAGGCTTTTCAGCCTTTTTCATTATAGTTGTCTGTACTCAGACATGTTAAGCTTCCGCTTGTGCTTTGACTTGTATGCTCTGATTGTTGGGTCATGAGACCCATGTTTGTAATGTCTCGCTCCTCAGAGCCTATTGAGTAAATACTTGAGTCGTAGAGTCATGTTGTGATGCCATGTTGTATTTGCACATATCGAGCATATTGTGTGTATGTTATTGAAATGCTTGGTATGTGTGGGATCTGGCTATCTAGTTGTTTATCCTTAGTAGCCTCTCTTACCGGGAAATGTCTCCTAGTGCTTCCACTGAGCCATGGTAGCTTGCTACTGCTCCGGAACACTTAGGGTGGCCGGCATGTGTCCTTCTTCGTTCCTGTGTCTGTCCCTTCGGGGAAATGTCACGCGATGAATACCTGAGTCCTGTTAGCCCGCTACAGCCCGGTTCACCGGAGTCCTGCTAGCCCAGTGCTACAGCCTGGATTCACTCGCTGATGACCGACACGTTCGATGCTGGGTCATGGATGCCTGTCCCTGTAAGTTTGTGCCACTTTGGGTTTACGACTAGCCATGTCAGCCCGGGCTCCTTATCATATGGATGCTAGCGACACTATCATATACGTGTGCCAAAAGGCGCGAACGGTCCCGGGCAAAGGTAAGGCGACACCCGTGGGAATACCATGCGTGAGGCCGCAACGTGATATGAGGTGTTACATGCTAGATCGATGTGGCATTGAGTCGGGGTCCTGACAGCTTTGGTATCAAAGCTTGACTGCCTGTAGGATTACCAAGCCAAACTGGTCGAAGTTGAGTCTAGAAATTCTTTAGTTATATAAGGGAATTGATTGTGGGATGGAACGTAAGGCTCTTTTTACTCCTGATACCTTATGCCCTTCTGATCTGAGTCATCTTATCTTTCCTACGGGGTTAAGGAATTAGGATTTCTCTTCCTTCTATCAGGATCACGTGTTACTAATCCGTAGACTTATAAGATTGTTGGATTTAAGCCTCAGTCCAGTTCCTACTACTTCGGTATGTCTCTGATGATCTCGAAACCTTGATATTGTGCTTCTGAGTGGTTATGCCACCATTTTTGTGAATGTCTCAAATCTTTTTGAGCATTAACAGCCGTTATGCTGTCCGAGTCATCCCAGGTTCCTAAGTAGTCTGATGCATTTGCAAAATCCTTTTCCTCTGGCTTCAATGTCTTTCTAGGCCAGGTTAATCACACAAATTGTTGAGTTGAGGCACTCTACTGCCTCGACCTTTATGTTGGAGTTATTATTATGACCCTAGGTGTCTCAGGGGATCATCTAGTAGTCTAGCCATGTTTTGTGTTCCCAGTGTGATGATTCTGGCCTGTATTCTCGAAAGCATCCCGTGATGCCACTTACTAGTAGGTATTCTACTTCTGGGTTTTGAACCCAAGATTACCCTACTTACCTCATGTTGATAGTAATTGCTAGCTCCCTTAGGTTATTAGTAACCTTTGCGATAGTCCTCGAGGTCCGTGGTATATCGTTCTTCCAAATACCATGAACCATTCTTGGCAGGAGTTCTTTTGAACCAAAAGATCACAACTAGAGTGCTCTTGATGAGTTCTCCATTCTATATTGTGAATCTGCCAGTTCTACCTCTCTGCATGGGTTATCTGGAAGAAATATGTTGAACTTTGTTCGACATGCTAAACCATGCATCCACAACTCAGAAAATCGTATGTTCCTTTGAGTTGTCCCGCTCTAGTTGTCTTCTGAACCTCGTCTACCAATTGATAGTCAAGAGTATATGTGCATTCGTTCATTGATGCTTTTTAATCTTGTGGTCCGTCAAGCCATTCCATTTCGGAATGACTAGGAGAAACAAACTCCAGTACCTTATCCATTTCCAGGAGTGGGTCAAAGTAGTTGTATTCCGCAGATCAAAATGCCAATCCAGCTTTTGTTCTGTTCTACCTTGAAGTGTTACCCTCTTTATGTCAGGATTGTCATGAGAATTGCACCACCTCTTATGAATTCTTGACGCAGTAATACTTCTTGCCATCATTGTTCATTCCTCAGTTCCCGTGTTATTGTAACCGGAATGCCGACAGGTGAACTATGATGTGTGAAATCAGTACCCCTAGCAACTAGTTGCTTGGTAGTAAATGGACAATATTCTCATTCTTAGCATGTTGGTTATTGAATCACCATTCTAAGATAGATTGTGCTACCTAGTCCTTATTTTCTGGTGCACTCTTTGATTGATGAGTTAGGATTTTGTCAAGTCCTCGCTCATTTGATCATATCATCTTGCCCTGAAAAGCAAGATTGTTCTCGAGCTTAGTAACATATCGGTGGTTCGTGATTTTCCGTATATCTTCTCGGAAGTATTACCAGGTTGTCACTTGACCGCTATGTTGAGTTCGTGATCAAGTTGGTTTATTCCTGTAAACCACCCTTTCTCCAAGAATTCGTGTTGGGTACCCCTGAGCTAGTTGGCTAAGCTGAACATCAACTTGGAGAGTTGGGAGATAAAAGCTTGCCTAACTTAGTTCATTTTCCAAAAGGGATATCTTGTGTTTGTGTGAGTTGAAGAAAGATGATATCTTCAGCGATTGGTCCCTGTGATCAGTTATTGGACCTATTGCCTTATAAAAACTTTGATTTGAGTATGGGTTATCGTCAAATCAAATCAGAACCAACGATGTTCGTAATGTTGTCTTACTCGTGGATTTTCCTCGAGCATACACCATTACATCTTTTGGTCTGACAAATGCTATCACCGTGTTCACTTAACTATGGAATCCCTTCTAAAAGGAAACCCGGATGAATTGTTGTTGAGCCCATCGACAACATCCTTGTCTTCTCCATAATTTTGCTGAACATTAAGCTAGTGTTGGAAACTTTTGAAAGCATTTGTTCATGCTAGCTCATGAAGCATATGTTCGGATGAAAGGAGTGACTTCCTCTTATACACGTGCATTTCGTGAAAGTTGCCGCCATGAATTTGAGAAAGTTAGTTTTGCTACCTCTGGAATCATCGCAAGTCAGTCATGCACACGTGCGAAGTATTCTGTGGTCTGGAGACTTGCAACCTTCATTTCATATGTGTCCCGAGCACACCAAGCCACTGATTGATTTGTTCAAGGAGAAGAAGTTCCTTCATAAGAGCTAATCATATGACTTATGCAAGGACTGCGTTATCCACGGTGATGGTTCCCAACCAGAACTCGGTAGTGTTTAATTATAAGACTACCATGTGTTCATGTTTATCTGTGACAGCGTGTTCACACGTGTGTAGCAGAACCAGCTCATGTTTTGGAGCTTGCTATCGTAGTTCATTTCCCAAGAATCTCGCAACGTCATCTCATCGATTTGTGTTGCAAACTTTCATTTTTCTTCCTAGACTCGATGAGTCTGGAATATCCTGACACCAACCAAATCTGAATCTCAGGCAGATATGATGGTTGGAACATTTCCCCAAGAACTATAATATTGGTCCCTCGATAACTGGTAAAGTGGATGTCGTGGCCAGCACCACCCAGCCGAAAGACCTATTATTGTAGTATCTTGATTGAAGAAGTTGGCCACCTCCCCATAAGGATTTCGTAGGATTTACCTCCCTAGTTGTTCCTTATGGATTTTTGTGTTTCCGAAGTCCGACCTTTACTTGATGTTCTAGTTACCAAACCATTTCAATGAATGGGATACGCTAGCACATCAAGGAGAACATTAGAAGCGGAGTGCTAAATGTCTCTCGGTCGATCGTCCAGATTTTGTCTCCGTGGCCTCGCTAGGGTGAAATCTGAGTTGATGTTATCTTCCTATGCATCTGCATCGTCCATCATCATTCATCATGGTAGCAAGTTGTGTTGCCAGGATCCTTGACACGGATGTTGGTAAAACCTTGATGATTATGGAAATGCTCAAGTTCTTGAGAGCACGCACAAGCGCTATGTGTTATCATCGGCTCTAACTGGGATTCCTCTCAGTTTCCTCGGCAATGCTATGACCTTTTAAACAGTGAATTCACTCTCTGTTGTTGGGTTTTTCCCCAGTTACCAGAATCATTCCCAGCATTTGCATTTTGTTCCCAGCTTGCACCACCAATGTGCCATTCCACCATGGGTCTATTCCATTTCCGGTGATAAGCAAACTCATCCATTACGTTGTCTTCAACAAGGTAATCCACATCATCCAAGTCCGAGTATGCCATTCTACCGACCCCCGCCAATCGATTGCTGTGATTTGCCTTAGGCTGATATAGAGAGTCTCAATGATCTCTATATCAAAGGTAATTCCTTTTGCCACTTAAGGTAATAATCTACGAATCACCCTCCTCCAGGATGTTTCGTCGTGGTATCATGGCAACTCAACTCCTCGCTATGTTGACAATCGTTTACCACCTTCTTAAGTGTGGAATTGTTGTCTACTTAGTGAACCCTCGTCATCTGTTCCACTCCATCCCTCTAGATGTGCGCTTCGTGTCTCAGCTCAAGAGATGTTGCTATGACTCACTTTGTGAGCTGATCCTAAGTTGATTGATCTTCGAGAAGATCGATTCTTCCGGAGTTGTCCTTTTCCTCTTGCTATCATGCTAGTTGGAGTTCTCAGAGCAAGACGACGGGACAAAGATGGTGATCGAATCAACGCTTGTATGAAGTGCACCCTGGATCGTGAAGATTGTACTAGTTTGCGTTCCCCCTTCATCTTACCCTACGCTTGAATCTCGGGACGAGATTTTTGTTTAGTAGGGGTGAGTTGTCACATCCCTAGTTGCTGGTAGTGCTCTAGGCTAGCTTCATGTGTGCATCATGTCTATATTTTTGAAACTTGAATTGAGGAATTTTGAAAGCCTCAAAAACTTAATTAAAAGCAGGGCAAAGATCCCTAGAAATCTCATTCTATGTTCCAAGATGTCCTTTTGCAATGTTTGAGAATTTTGGCAAGAGCTATATATCAAACCAAAATTTAGGAACATTTTTAAGGAATTGTTTTGGGACTTTTAATTTAAATCAATACTATTTTGAATTTGAACTTATATCCAAATATTACTGAATATATGCTCAAATAACTGAAACATTTTTATGTGCTTTGGTATAATTCCATTGTGCTAAATAAAATGTTCAGGGGAATTTTGTCACTGTCTTTGAATTTGTTTTATTTAGAAACAGTGGCAAAAGGAAGTAAATTAAAATAAAACAGAACAGAAAAATTAAAAAAAGAGCAGAAGACCTACCTGTTGCTCACCTGGCAGCCCAGCCGGCCCAGCTTGACCGGCCCAGCCCATCGCCGCTTTCCCTCCCTGTCGTCTTCCTCCCTCGCCAGAAGGACGTCGGCGTGTCGACGCACGCGCGCCCGAACTCCACCTCCTGCTTCCACCTCCTCCTGCCTCTCTGCTCGCTTCCCCGACCCCCTGGAGATGCCACCCACCTCCCTGGCGCCACGTCCACTTCTCCCTCCGTCCCTATCCCCCTCTGCTCTCTCTCCCTCCCGCGACCGAACACACCCGCCGCCGCCGTTCGTTGCCGCCGCGGCCACAGCCACTGCGTCGCCCCGCCGATGCCCTCAGAGGCGCCGCCGCCACCTACTCTCCCTCCTCTCCGAGCTACACGAGCCAGGACGGCCCCAATACGACGCTTGCGGCCTTCTTCTCCGACCACGGCCGCCGAACGCCTCCGTCGATTCGGCCACTCCGGCGCGCCCCCGAGCCCACTAACCATCCCTGCAGCTCCGCGGTGAGCCTTTAACCCGATTCCCCCTTTCCCCGTCGTCCCTCGCGTGATCTAGCCCCGATCCCCAACCATGACCGCAGCATCTCGCCGCCGGCCATGGCATAGCCGTGGCCACTGCCGCGCAAGCTCGCAACGGAGCTCATCAGCATGCTCAGCGAACCCCCAGGAGCACGTAGCACCCTCCGGTTTCTCTTCTAGTGCTCCGCAGCATCGCCACCGCCTGCACCCGAACTCCGGCCGCCGCCGATTTGGTCACCGCCGTCGATTCCGACCACCGCAGCTGCTGCCTCCACCACCACTAGATGCGCGAGTCTTCCAGCTCGCTGTAGCCGCAAACCCCGAGCAAAATGGTCCCATGTATTGCAATCCCGAGCCGCCCCGCCGTTTCTGTCGTCGCCGGCGACAAGTCGCCGGCAGGTTTGACCTGATCGGCCCGGGGTTTGATCTCCCCTGACGTGTGGGCCCAGGCGCCTGCTTGATTAGTGTTAGGTTAGTTAGTGTTAATTAACTTAGCTAATTAGATAAGCCACTGACATGCGGGCCCTGCCCGGCTAACTAAGTTAGTTAGGGCTAATCATATTTAGGTTAGTCGCTGACCAGTGGGCCCAATCCAGTTAGTTAGGGCTAACTAACTTGGTTAGTTGACTGGGTCACTGACCAGTGGACCCCACTGGTCAGGTTTGACCTGGTCGACGCCTTTGACCTGCTGACGTCACCCCGGCGTCATGCTGACGCAATATTCCCTTTCTGGAATTTAGTTTATTTTATAAATAATCAGGAAATTCCAAAAATAGCTAAATCTTCAATAAATCATAGAAATTCAACCGTAACTCCAAATGAAATGATTTATATATGAAAAATGATCAAAAAAATCCAAGCTATCCATCTGTACCATTTTCATGCATGTTAGAACAACTTATGACTACTGTTTAGGACAATTCAATTAAATGGCATTAAAATAATCACATATGGAGTTTGAATTTGAATCTTTGATTCAAACCAACTTCATTTAATCTGGTTGCTAGTTGCATTAGCTCAAACCACAGCATATTGCCATGTCATGAGCATGCATCATATTGTGCATTGCATTCATTATGTTTCCTTCTGTGTTGCCGGAACTTGCCCCCTCTTGATAGACGTGATACCGACGATGTGATCGATGACACCGATGAAGAGCTATATTATCTTCAGAAGTGCCAGGCAAGCAAAACCCCCTTGTTCATTCCGATAAAATCCCACTCTCTCGCTCCTGCTCCCTTTTACTGCATTAGGACAACAACAATTCATCTGTTACTTGCTGCGGTAGTTGAACCCCTTTATCCTCTGCATGACCTGTCATTGCCACAGTAAATAGATGAAACCCACTAGCATGAGTTGGAGTTGTTTGAGCCCTGTTGTGCCTACTCATTCTTGCTTGTTTGTCATGCCTGCTACTGCTTAGAGTTGAGTCAGGTCTGATTCATCGGGGATGAACCAGAGGTGTGTGAACATGTCCTACTGTGTGTGAGCTAAGTGTGTGAACACGATTTGGTAAAGGTAGCGGTGAGAGGCCATGTAGGAGTACATGGTGGGTTGTCTCATTGCAGCCGTCCTCAGGAACTGAGTTCTGTGTTTGTGATCCATGATCAGTTACTACCACACATTGAGCTCCGGGCGCTCCAAGCTCTCTCGACTTATTAATCAACTTGATCTCTGTCCAGGAGTTGCAACTAGTTTCTGGTGTTTGTAGGTAGTGTTAGTAGTCTACCAAGTGGCACCCGGTACAGGTGGGCTTGGGACAGACTAGGCACAGTGGCACGATGTACCAAGCGTATATCCACCCGTCGAGGTGGGCTTGGGAACCCTGCTCACATCGTTTGGGGCCGTGAGCGACACCCCAGCCCGATCTCCTTGCGGATGGAACCCGAATAGGCGATAAACCTGGACTAGAGACTTGTTCGGTTAGTCAGGTCGTGGCCGACTCCCTCGCCCGGCTTCCGCTTGAAGGTTGCCGAAGTATATGACGTGTACAGGGCGATAAGTGGTGAAAGCGTGTGTGAAGAAGTACACCCCTGCAGGGTTATCATTATCTATTCGAATAGCCGGATTCCTCGGATATGGAAAACTTGGACCCCTTGTACAGTTCATAGACAAGTGAAAGTGGATACCCTAAAATACGCAAGATAAGCGTGAGTGCTATGGATGGCGTTCTCATAGGGAGACGGGAGTGGATCCATAGTGGTGTATTGATATGGTGAATATGTGGACTCGTGTGCGCCACCTCAAAAGAGTTATTTGCAGTCGTAGTTTAGGATAGCCACCGAGTCAAAGCTGGCTTGCTGCAGTTAAACTCCACCACCCCCTTTGTTGATAATGATGCATATGTAGTTAGATCTGATGTATGTCTTGCTGGGTACATTTGTACTCACGTTGCTTAATTTATGTTTTTGCAGAGAGACTTCAGTCTCACTAGTAGTTCCACGTGGACTTCGACGTTTAGCTTGTTACCTCAGCTACGATCTTGTGCTCTCAGCAGGATCTGGTAGATAGTCAGGCTTTTCAGCCTTTTTCATTATAGTTGTCTGTACTCAGACATGTTAAGCTTCCGCTTGTGCTTTGACTTGTATGCTCTGATTGTTGGGTCATGAGACCCATGTTTGTAATGTCTCGCTCCTCAGAGCCTATTGAGTAAATACTTGAGTCGTAGAGTCATGTTGTGATGCCATGTTGTATTTGCACATATCGAGCATATTGTGTGTATGTTATTGAAATGCTTGGTATGTGTGGGATCTGGCTATCTAGTTGTTTATCCTTAGTAGCCTCTCTTACCGGGAAATGTCTCCTAGTGCTTCCACTGAGCCATGGTAGCTTGCTACTGCTCCGGAACACTTAGGCTGGCCGGCATGTGTCCTTCTTCGTTCCTATGTCTGTCCCTTCGGGGAAATGTCACGCGATGAATACCGGAGTCCTGTTAGCCCGCTACAGCCCGGTTCACCGGAGTCCTGCTAGCCCAGTGCTACAGCCTGGATTCACTCGCTGATGACCGACACATTCGATGCTGGGTCATGGATGCCTGTCCCTGTAAGTTTGTGCCACTTTGGGTTTACGACTAGCCATGTCAGCCCGGGCTCCTTATCATATGGATGCTAGCGACACTATCATATACGTGTGCCAAAAGGCGCAAACGGTCTCCGGCAAAGGTAAGGCGACACCCGTGGGAATACCATGCGTGAGGCCGCAACGTGATATGAGGTGTTACATGCTAGATCGATGTGGCATTGAGTCGGGGTCCTGACAAGATCATATGCTAATCTTATGGTAAGTAATGACATCACATAAGGAAAAGTATAAGTGGTAAAATTTATTGGAGATTGACAAACATAGCATTGGTCAATGATGCAATTCATGAAAGAATTAATAAGGGAAGAGAAGATTCACATGCAAATACACTATCTTGGACATCTTTTATAATTGTGAGCCCCCATGAAAATATTTTATGCCCAAATTGTTGACGTTCGACAAGGAAGACAACGTAATGATTTATGCTTGTTCATATTCACATAGAAGTTATATTGTCATAGATCCTTTAACATGTGGTGCTTGCACCTATCTTTGCTAGCCAAAAATTGCTTCTAAAAGTGTTGGATCATTTAGTGTAAGATAAAATTGAGCGTTGTATGAACGTGTGATGGCAAAATAATAAAGGCGATAGACTGCGTAATAAAGGTTGCTATCATAAGGCACAATACAACGTGACAGACTTTTGCACTAAGAGATTGAGCATACAAACCAAAGCGCATGACAACCTCTGCTTCCCTCTGCGAAGGGCCTATATTTTAATTTTATATACTTACTTTTATGCAAGAGTCAAAGTATTCTTCCCTATTCCTTTTTATTGTCTCGTTTGCAAGCATCATGTGGTGAGGAAAGATCTAGGCGCATATATCTAGTTGGATATGGGTGAGCATGAATTATTATTGTTGACATCACCCTTGAGGTGAATACGGTGGGAGGCGAAACTATAAGCCCCTATATTCCCATGTGTCTGGTTGAAACTTTTTGCTCATGGGTATGCAGTGAGTGTTAGCAATCATAGAAGACTATATGATGATTGAGTATGTGGACTTGCCAAAAAGGCTCCGATACATGATCCTTCCTGAAAAGATGATGAATTGTAGTTGCAAAGTTGACTCAGAACATAGTTTGTTGGTTTTCAATAGAGTTTACGCTTTATACTTCGATGTTGTGATGAATTGTTACTTGTTCGTGAGAAGTTTATGATAGAAGTTATGTGGTAAAAGTTCTATAATAAAGTTTGTTGCTGCTATAATAATGTGCATGATGCTTCTACGTCCGTATTTTGTTTTTATCGACACCTCTCTCTCTCTCTCTAAGCATGTGGACATCTTTCTCGATATCGGTTTTTCGCTTGAGGACAAGCGAGGTCTAAGCTTGGGGGAGTTGATACGTCCATTTTGCATCATGTTTACCTACTGTTATTTACTATGTTTTTATGCATATAATGCTTTTTGGAGTAATTTTAATGCCCTTTATCTCTTAGTATGCAAGGTTTACAACAAAGAGGGAGAATGCCGGCAGATGGAATTCTGGACCTAAAAAAGCTATGTCAGAGTTACCTATTCTGCACATCTCCAAGTGAGCTGAAACTTTATAGAGAATTGTTTTGGAATAAAACAAAAATACTGGAGAAAATACCAACCGGAGCAGGCCCACCAGTTGGGCAGAACCCACCTTGGTGTGCCAGGCCCCCCAGGCGCGCCCTGGTGGGTCGTGCCCTCCTCGGCCCACCTCCGGTGCCCCTCTTCTGGTGACCTAGAAAAAATGAGAGGTCTTTCGGGACGGAGCGCCACCGTCTCGAGGGGAACTTCCCTCCCAGAGGGGGAAATCATCATCGTCGTCATCACCAACAACCCTCTCATCTTTCGGAGGGCAATCTCCATCAACATATTCAACCACACCATCCCCTCTCAAACCCTAGTTCATCTCTTGTGTTCAATCTTTGTATTGAAACCTCAAATTGGTACCTATGGGTGACTAGTAGTGTTGATTACATCTTGTAGTTGATTACTATATGGTTTATTTGGTGGAAGATTATATGTTCAGATCCATTATGCTATTTAATACCCCTCTAATCTCGAGCATGATTATCATTTGTGAGTAGTTACTTTTGTTCTTGAGGTCACGGGAGAAATCTTGTTGCAAATAATCATGTGAACTTGATATGTGTTCGATATTTTGATGGTATGTATGTTGTGATTCCCTTAGTGGTGTCATGTGAATGTGGACTACATGGAACTTCACCATATTAGGGCGTACGGGAATGCATTGTGGAGTAGTTGTTAGATGATGGGTTTTCTAGAGTGACAGAAGCTTAAACCCTAGTTTATGCGCTACTTTGTAAGGAACCGATTTGGATCCAAAAGCTTAATTCTATGGTTAGACTTTATCTTAATACTTTTTTCGTAGTTGCGGATGTTTGCGAGGGGGTTAATCATAAGTAGGAGGTTTGTTCAAGTAAGAACAACACCTAATTACCGGTCCACCCACATATCAAATTATCAAAGTAGCGAACACGAATCGAATCAACATGATGAAAGTGACTAGATGAAATTCCCATGCACTCTCAAGAATGCTTTGCCTATTATAAGGAACCATTTTGACCTGCCCTTTGCCACAAAAGGATTGGGCTACCTTGCTGCACTTTATTTACTGTTACTGTTACTTGCTCATTACAAATTATCTTGCTATCAAACTATCCGTTACCGACAATTTCAGTGCTTGCAGAAAATACCTTGCTGAAAACCACTTGTCATTTCCTTTTGCTCCTCGGTGGGCTCGACACTCTTACTTATCGGAAGGACTACGATTGATCCCCTATACTTGTGGGTCATCAGAGAGCAATTTTCCGGTAATCCTAATGAGGATGCCATGTCCCATCTAAACACTTTCGTAGAATTGTGTGATATGCAAAAGAAAAAAGATGTGGACAATGATATTATGAAGTTGAAATTATTTCCTTTTTCCTTTTGAGACCATGCAAAATTTTGGTTTTCATCTTTGCATGAAATAGTATTGATTCTTGGGACAAGTGCAACGATGCTTTTATCACTAAGTTTTTTCCTCCTGCAAAAATTATTTCACTTAGAAATCAAATCATGAATTTTAAGCAACTTGAGCATGAACATCATTCCCAATCTTGGGAAAGGATGAAGTTGATGATAAGAAATTGCCCTACTCATGGTTTAAATGTTTGGATGATCACACAAAATTTTTATGTGGGATTGAATTTTGTTTCTAGAAATGTTTTAGATCCCGCCGCAAGTGGTACTTTTATGGAAATTACTTTGGGTGAATCCACTAAATTTCTTGATAATATTATGGCTAATTATTCACAATGGCATACTAAAAAAGATCCTACTAGTAAAAGATCAATTCTGTTGAAGAAATTAGCCCTTTGAGTGCAAAAGTTGATCCTCTTATGAAATTGGTTGCTAGAAAAAAATGCTCCTATTGATCTTAATGATGTGCCTTTGTCTACTTTGATTTAGCAAAATAATGATCCCATAGATGTGAATTTTGCCTTGTGAAACAATTTTAATAACAATGCTTATAGAGGTTATTTAAATCCTAGGCCTTTTCCTGGGAATTCCTCTAATGATTATGGCAATTCATATGGTAATTCTTCTAATAATAATAATAATAGGATTCCCTCTGATCTTGAAAGTAATATTAAAGAATTTAAAAATGCTCAAAAAGTTTTCAACACTAAGAAAAATTGAGTAAACCTGATGATATAGGAGCATCGATAAATTACACATGACACTACAAAAAAATACACTTCCATGATGATACTTGTTTGTCACAGTAGGTAAGGTTTTTTTTCATGCATGTACATCCATGACGATTTTATGACAGAATCAAGATAGTCATACCTGTGCTGTCATAGAAGTGTTCCATGACATTACCAAAATTATCATCACGGAAGTGTCCACTTCCATGACGATAAATCGCGCGTCACAGAAGTGCTTTCGTCAAGGGTGACCGACACGTGGCATCCATCGTAACGGAACGCCGTTAAGCTATCGGGTCAGTTTTTGGATCCAATAACCCGTTGACAGCCCCGACCAATGGGGATTTTCCATGTATAAAATCATCATTGGCTGGAGGAAACATGTGTCAGCTCATCGTTGGGACAGATGTCATCCACTCATTGGACAGAAGGCGCCTATGATACATCGACACGTGGCATGACCCATCAAGTTTAAATGGGTCGGCCCAACTAAAGGCCCACAAGATTTTGTGGACCATAATGGGTCGGCCCAAAAAAAGGCCCGCAAGATTTTGTGGACCATAATGGGTTGGCCCAGCTAAAGGACCACAAGATTTCGTGGGCCATAATGGGCCGGCCCATGTAAAGGCCCACAAGTTTTTTGTGTGCCATAATGGGCCGACCCAGGTAAAGGCCCACAAAATTCTTGTGGATCATAATGGGCCGGCCCAGCTAAAGGCCCACGAGATTTCACCAACATTAATGGGACGGCCCAGCTGTAGGCCCACAAGATTTTGAGGACCCTAGTAGGCCGGCCCATTAACTGGCTGCCATGTTTTGGGCCAAATATCGGCCCATATTTGATTCGGTCCATTAATGGCCTGCCACATTCCGGGTCTAATAAAGGCCCATATGAGATCCGGCCCGTTAAAAGCCTCCCACTTTCTGGGCCAAATCATGGCCTAGATCAGGTCCGACCCTTTAAGAGGCTTTGGGCTCAATTATGGCCCATATCAGATTCAGCCCGTTAACTGGACGCTATGCTTTTGGGCCCACTTGCTAAAGGCCCATTTAGTAATTCGGCCTGATATTAGTTTCGGCCTGTTAAGGGCCCATTTAACATTTCGGCCCTCTATTAATTTCGGCCTGTTAAAAGCCCGTCATATAGTTGGGCCTAACTACGGCCCGGTTTGCATCCGGCCTGCTCGCAGCCGATATCTGATTGGGACAAACAAGGACCGAGACAACTTTGGCCTGTTAAAAGCCCGTGATTTGATTCGCACAATCATGGGCCGGGGTCCATTTCGGGCTGCTGCCGGCCCGTGAGCTATTCGGCATGTTTCAGGCCCAACCTACTTCTTAGCCTCCTAAAAGCCCATTGAGTTTTCTTGCGAAAAGAGGGTCGGGGGTTACTCGGCCTATTAAAGGCCCGAATCTACTAGTGGGCCAGTTTGACGGGGCCCATGATGCAGATCATACATCGTGATTGCATGACGGCCCGATTATGTACCGTAATTTTACAGTTTGGCCGGTTTACTGCGAAGACAGGATATATACAGAGTAAAATAACTACAGCATCGTGAATAAGAAAAAACCTAGACTATACAATAAAGAAAATACGGCATATTACATCCACTGGGCATCAAAGTTAGCCACTATGATAATAAAGCACAAGCAGACAGCAGATTACATACACTGGGCATCAAAGATCGCCACCAGTGCAAATAAACACGCCGACAAAATAATATGCAAAACCGACAGCACTTTAATAGAGTTCAAGAAAGGTTAGCCCTACTGGAGAGCTGCAACGCAAGCACCTGAGCAAGATGATGAGATTGCGCTTGTTCAACACTTATATCTTCCTCACTCTGAAAGATAAACAAGTAGACAGATGACAGGTTTTGCACATAAAAGTATCAGTGCTGACAATTCATCACATTTCTTACTGACGAATAAAGTGACATAGTTTAAAATTGCATTAACACAATATGGTATTGTTCAGGTCAAGACATGGCAGGAGATGACATTGTGAAGGAGTTGGCAGCTTCACGACACCACTGGATTACAGATCAAGAACTTATAATTATCAATGGTTAGTGTGCTGTCAATTTATCCCATTTCAGATTGGCAAATAAAGAGACGGTTTAAATAATAGTAGAATGATATGACATTGTTCATAGTTAAGACATTGCAGAATATGACATTGTGCTGTAGTGGGCAGGTTCACCACACCACTGGATTACAGATGAAGAACAGAAGCATACATGCAATGCAAAAGAAGATCACTTGCTCTGTATAGTTTAATTTACATGGTATGAAGAAGGAACTTGGTTGTACAACTGAAAACTTAAATTGAGAAGGACAAACTTTGTTTATGAACTACATAATAAACTTTAAACATGCAATTTCATGCAAACACCAAAAATAAACAGTTTGCAGTCATGCCTAACCAAATATACACAACAAAGTTTGAAGGCTTGAGAAGGACAAACTTACATTATTGGTGAAGACAGGCTCAATAAAGCCCTTGTCCATTGCCTTTATTCTACATTTTGTTAAGAGTAAATATAGATGTGATAATATACAAAAAGATGGAGAATATTTAAGATAAGATGAAGAGTGATGCTACATAACCAAGTAGCTATAAATATATGTGCAGCGATACAGGCAAAAGGCACAGCCAAGAGCAATGCACAACTAAACTTCTTCAGTAACAACCTTATGGTAAGAGTAAATATAGATCCGATGTGTAGAAAATGGAGGGCAAAGGAAAATAAGCTGCAGAGTGATGGTACATGAACAACTACCTGTCAATATAAGTACACTAATAAATGACAGCATGTACTTACAAGAACAATGCAGAGCTGAAAAAATTCATTGGCATTGGATATATTCTACACTAATGTAACCATTCATACAGATTAGATAATTTGGAGCGAACAATTTATAAGCAAGCTATCATGCATACTGCTGTCACATAATGAACCAGGTATGTATGCAAGTACAGTGATATAGGACAACAGGTACTAACAAGAGCAAACCAGCGGGCAGCATATTTGCGATATCCTGTCGTTCTTTTCAAACCGGAATTCTTCTTCGAGCAAATTTCCTGCAAAAAAGATCTGTAAGGCACATGCAGAAAAGTAAAAGTTCAAATTGTCATGTGATTTCATAGACAGTACCTCATCCTGGGAACGAGACCAGTGCATAACAAGGTTTTTCCATTCAATGTCTTCTAAATTTAGCACAGGAGACTTCATCGGAAATTCGTTTATAGACTTGCCATCAAAGTGTGATTTCCTTAGGTAACACCGATACTGCTGCAATGCTTCCTTGAAAAGCACAAGCAAGCTTTGCTCGTCATGACTATCCAGATTGACCCTCGCCTAGTTACAACAATGTAATGTAAATCATTGATGTGTTAGATCAGCAGAAAACAGGAAAATAATAACCATGAATAATAGCACTTACACGTAAGTTGGATAGGAAGATGTGAAAATGGTGTTTGTCTTCACTATAACCTTCCCATGATGGGAATATATGCATGTAGTCCCTAACAACATTGAAAGCATTGTCTTTTAAACTGGGAATAAATGGAATGGGGTTCCAATCTGCAAGAATTGGCTGTCTCTGCAGTTGGGATAGGTCTTCGGCCGGTGGACGTGCTGTACTTTTTGCTGGAGTGGGATTTTTCTGTGGTACGGCTGGTGGTATGGCAAATGAAATCGGTATACCTTTTGCTGGAGTGCAGGTCCTGTGTGGTGGGGCTAGTGGTGTGGCCAATGAAGTATGGGTACAGTCTGCTGGAGTCGGTCCTACGTTTTGTGTCACTGGTTGTACAGCCAATATAAGTGGGGCGCTGTCTGATTTCTCTGGCACGACCACATTTTTCAAGGACTTTGCTGGTGCTCCTTCAGGTTCGGCAATCACCCTCTTCCTTTTTGATGTATGATGCACAAGAACAGCATTTGAGTGAAAAAACATGGTATCATGACACATGGAATGTGTATTGATAATGGATGGGCATGTCATCTCGAGTTATATGATGAGTAAACTAAGCAGATGGCGGTGCAACAAAGTATAAGAAATGCAAGACAACACATGCAAGATACGCGCAATCAATAAAACCTTGCCAAATTTGAACAACCACCTTGATGGGTGAACAGGACAGGCCATCTGCCTTTGACTCCTCGAGGTTAGAATAGTCATTAGGATGATATTCTGAACAAGAATCAACATGTGGGGAGCGTACGAGTTTGATTGCTTCCAGAATGGCACTCAATGCCTTGGTGCCAATTTTGTAAGTCATTGCAGTGTTCCACAATATTCTTTTGATGCACGGATTCTGATATTCACTGTAATTGCGTATAATATCTGAGAACCATGAAAACATAAATAGTTGTGACATTATCTTTGTAATGCAGATGATATTCTAATATAGGGCGCCCCTGTAAACACTTGTGTGCTATCACTGGATTCTGATGAGAGAGCTCATGTGTGCTATAATATGGTGCGTGCATTTATATAATCTGGCACAAGTACACAAAAAAATAGGCTCCAGAAGTAAGGATAGCTGGCAGCTGATAGGTTCATAATATACTGTATAGAGAGATTATTGCTAAACCATGATAACAAGAGCACACAGCAACTAGGCAGATCATAGTGTACATAACAGGGGTACACCATAACCACGATATATAGATCGGGAAAGTGGAACTGGCTTGAAAATATGGTGTTGTATTGCCCCTAGTAATTGAAAGCCTATCGATCACGTACTGGCCAGCTCTATCAGCTATTGACTGCAGATGTCCCTGCGCCCCTTCCTGACAAGGAACATACTGTACGTACTAAATACAGAATAAACGAAGAGGAACATGTTAAAGAACAAAATAGGAAGCATATTCTTGAGGTTCCGCTTCATTGCATACAATGTTGGTTGCCCACTCATGATGAATCACAGCGCCCAAAGAAGTGCAATTCCATGTTGTCTCTCTATACGTGGCAATTTTGAACAAGAGTCATTAGTATCATATTCTCAACAAGAGTCAACAGGTGGGGAGCATATGAGTTTCATTGCATCCAGAATGGCACTCAATGCCTTGGTGCCAATTTTGTAAGTCATTGTAGTGTTTAGCTTCAAGAGTGGACTGCTGCTAGTGCGACACAAAGCAGTTACATAGATCATAGTGTAGATATAACAGGAAAACCTTAAGCATTAGAGTAAAATCAGCAAAGTGTAACTTGCTGGAATATATGTGCTAGTATTGCCGGTACAGCTAGAAAGGCTTCAGATACCAGCTCTCTTCAAGTGAAGGTGCCGTACTGTTAATATCAGTGTAACTCTCAAAGGCGACACAGCTCCCCGCATTTCCTTGCTATTCTTATAGGATTCAAGTGGGCAGGCCACTACAAATCCCATTCCTATGTTTACAAGATCGTACGAATCAAAGAGGCTCAAAGTGTCCATCACAACCGACCGTATAGATCTCTGCACTGCAAATGTCCCTTCTCATCTTCAGTACAAGGAACATATTGTACTACTATCATACTCTACACTGCAAATTTCCAATATGGATCACATATAGATGTATCCACATACATTTTAGAGTGTAGATTCACTCATTTTGCTCCACATGTAGTCCATGGTTGAATCTATACAAAGACTTGTATTTAGGAACGGAGAGAGTACATATTAAAGAAGAACGGAAGAGGAACATGGTAAAGAAGAGTAAGCAGATTTTGGACAATAAAATATTGGTTGCGCAGTGCCCACACATGATGAACCAGAGCGCATTAAGAATGCAACTCCCAGTTGTCTCTCGACCATTTCAGGCGATTGGATGAACATACTACGTCTCCTAACCCTTCTTCTTCCTCGTCTCTGATTCTTCCCGTACAGAACACCGCACGGGCCGCCGGCCGGACCACCGGCCCCCACCGCATGTGTTCCTCCGCCACCCCCACCCCCCACCCGCGTCGAGTGTTCTTCGTTCGATGAGGCCCCACAACCACCCGAGCCCCTTCGATCGCACCGGCGAACTCCGGCGAGCTCTGAAAAATCGACTGACCCAATTTTGAAATTTAGTCTACTATGATTTAACTAGTGTGGAATATAAAAGGGAAAAACCATAAGCGTTGGGAGTATAGTGTTGAGTGTGCCATGGCGGATCCGAAGGTGTAAACCGGACAAAGGCAACTTCACTACCAAGACAAGAAATTAGAGTAAAGCAGTGGCGATCAATTTTCTTGCTACGATAAATAAGTTGAGCAGATACGAAAGAGTACCGCCTCAGGTGCGGTGCCGTGTACACATCTGCTGAGAATTTGATATTGCTGTGGTAGCGATGGCTGTCGGCGGCGTGGAAGCAGATCTAGGAGGGTAGACGGTGGCGGTGGGGCACGGTGGACGCGATGGTCGTAGGAGCGGCGCCGGCAAGGTGGACGACGGTGGGGATGAAGCGAGAGGACGGGATGCAAGGATCCCGGTCCGAAGGCGTGGATGAGAGAGGTCGATCTCTTGTAATGGACAGTGGCGTCGGGGTATCAGCTCCGGCATGGTGGAGGAGGACGGCGGTGGATGGAGTGGCGGACGGCGGCAGACGGAGGATGGTGGGGTGGAGAGGGTGTTTTGGCGCCCACGGAGTACGAATGGGGAAAAGGGAGGTAGAGAAGGAAGGGGGGAACCATGTATTTAGGGTGCGCTTGTCTCAGATGCGAGGAAATTTACAAACTTAGCCCTCGTTTCAAATTTCTACTACATCACAGCAACATTAGTCGGTTGGCGATAGGACGGTAATCTCGCATACACCGAATATTTGCCGACGGGAGTTTGTTTTTGGCGCCCACCGTGTATGAATATGAATCGGGGAGGGAGTCAATTTCGGCCGAGGACACACTGTGTTTTGGCGCCCACCGTGTATGAATCCGGGTGAGAGGCGGTTACGTCATGTTGGGGTGAAATTACAAACCTACCCCTATCGAAACCTATAGAAATCCAGCAGATAGGCTTTGCATGGCAGGGATAGGCAGTAGTGATTTCCATCTCGCAGATTTTGGTTTCAGGCATTACTGCGACTTTCCCCGCTTCGTTCAAATTTTTTAGAGTGCACGTTTACCATGCCAACTCAATTCGAATCCCGTTTGTATTCTATTTTTTTCGGGCGGGATCCATTTTCAATTGGAATTACATTCTATATACATCATTTTTTATATATACTTTCAAAAGCACAACACCATTTATACATAAATATGGTTTACAAATGGCATGATCTCAGATTCATAAGGTTGTATACATCAATTTGGATTTTCAAATATTTGAAACCACTTTATGTTGAAATCCAACGTATGCATTCCTCGCTAACTTTCTCCAATTAATGTGTGTTTCATGCGGGTTTTTTTACTTCTCAAACATGTATAATGTGTTTCACACACGCAACATATAGTGTAATCATGTTTAGACATTAATTGCATATAAACATGCATTGTTTGTAATTAAAGAATCTATCGATCACCAATATTGATAAACTATATAACATTACACATGTGCCCAAATTCAAATGAATATGCATATAAACCATGCATTGTGTTATGATATTATCGATGTCGTGATCTACAGTTTAAATATTTGAATCCCCTTTAATCTAGATATTCGTCTCATATAGCTATCACTCATGCTTATATAGGACTATCTCTTTGGACCTATACGCGTTCATCGTCTCTCAGGTATCTCTCGTGCTACCTGTATGTCGACAATGATCTTTTATCTTCATAACACACTGACGGTACTCTCTCCCTCGAACTTCATCACTCTATCTCTCTCTAAGTATATCCCGCTCCCTGATATGTGTCTCTAACTATGATTCTCCATGTGGAATCTCTTTCTCTCACACAAACACAAAACTTTGTCTCCCGGGGTCTCATTTCTCTCTACTATTCCCATGTGTGCCACTCGCACACCCCTCATACAGAGATGTCTTTCACTCCTTAGATATGAGAACCTATGACTCTTCCTCTTCAATATCTCTTTCTCACACACAAACACAAACTCTGTCTCCCAGGGTCTCATATTTCTCCATTATTCTCTTGTATGTCGCTCACACACACCCTGTCGTGGAATTAACACGTTAGATGTCCTAGCAGAAGGACTTAGTCGTGGAGCCATCGCAACGAGATTAGCTTAAAGGGGTTAAACCGGAACAAAGGACACGAGAAGTTTATACTGGTTTGGCCCCTTGCAGTGAAGGTAAAAGCCTACGATCCAGTTGTTGTGGGATTGATTGATCTCGATGAGCAGGGAGCAAATCTGCTTTACCTATCTCTTGAGCTGTTGTCTCTTGTACCTGAACCGCCGCCGGGTCATCCCTTTATATACACAGGTTGATGCCCGGCCGGTTTACAGAGTCCCGAGGCCGGCTCATACAAGTGTCTGGCTCAGTCTCTCCCTTTCCCTAACTTACAATACAAGTTATACAACTATGGCGGTTTACAACTATGGGCCCTAATCCTCCTTTGGGCTTTGGGACTCTAAGCTTTAATAGTAGAGCGCCATCTTCTTTGTCTTCATGGGCTTCAATATGGATGAGCGTGAACCGGCCCCTCCTGGGCGGTTTACACTCAGTAGTTATATCCTCAACATTAGGCCCCAGATTGATTTGAACTGTCAATCTTCAATACTTGGAAAAATTCCCTGAACATCTTCTTACAATCCTCGTAAACCGCCATGATATCTTCTCCCTGTAAACTTTGGTAAACCGCCATGATGTCATCTTATGAAATTGCAGTAAATCGTCATGACATCATCTCTGTATAAAAATGTTATAAAGATTCCCTTCATTAATTATCTTCCAAAGATCGAGGCGACAGCTGCGCCCCATTTTACCACTTCGGCTCCTCGATTCTCGCGCTTGCCCACCTTATCCTTTTGCCTTATAAATAGGCTCAAGGGGTCCTTCCCTTTTACCCTTCCGCACTTCTTCTTCTTCCTCTCGATGCACAAGCCTGACAACTCCGCCGCCGTCGTCGACCTTGAAGCTCTGCCTCATCCCTGGCCGCTGCATCAACCTGAATGCACCAGAGATCTGCGGTTCTCCTCCACTACTCTTGTGAATCCGGTAAGCCTTCTCCCCTCAACCCTAGATCTGCCGTAAGGTTTCAGTGCTCGTCCGTGTTCATCAGTGTTCATCCATGCTCATTGCTTTGCCTTTACTGTCTCATTGAATCTAGATCAACTTGAGCTTTTCCTTTCCGTGGCCGAAGCTATAGTTTACTTTGCCTCACCATAGTATCTTTAGGACGATGAACAGATCCCATCTGGATCCTTTCTATTCCACTGTCGCCATTTTAGGGCGTTGATTCTTTTCCTTTTCCCGAACTGTGTTAGATCCAAAGTAATAATCCTTAACTTGTGAAACCTGTTTGTGTAGCACTTAGTAATTTTCAGACCTGTTGCCCTTCGTGCCACCGTAGGCGGTTTAACCTGTAGAAAATGACAATCCGGTAGGTACCATTAGCCCTCTCGCAAACCGCCATCTGTACTTGAACATCTATCTCCGGTTTAATGAACACACACGCTTTGATTAAATTCTCTGGTTTGATACCAGTTTGTGCATATCAATCTTGAACCGTGAACCGGCGTTTGCACTTCCTTTACAGTTTGTCCTCCAAAATGGCCAAGCAATTCTCCTTTTGCAACTGGGTTCCTTCCCGGATCACAGAAACACAACTCAATGGATATGTTCTAACTGGCGCTTTGGCAAAGAAGGGAGTCATTCATTGGAGAGTCCCTGGTGCAGAAAACCCTCCTGAACCTCAAGATGGAGAAGTGGTTGTGTTTATGCAGCATCTGGACCGAGGGTTTAGCCCTCCCGGATCAAAAAATTTCCGTGATGTACTTGCCAGTTTCCAACTCCATCCTCAAGACATTGGACCGAACTCTGTGTCCAGCATATGCAATTTCCAAGCGTTCTGTGAAGTTTACCTTCAAGAAGAACCAACTATTGAACTCTTTAGGGACTTCTTCCACTTGAACCGCTGCACTGAATTCTTTGACGGCCCCAATACTGAACTTGGCAGAGTGTCGATTCAGAAAAGGAAAGAAGTCGATTTTCCTCATGCCAAACATCACAACCACCCCAAAGATTGGAATCGAACATGGTTCTACTGTCAGAACACCGCTCCTGCTGATGAAAACCCTCTGCCGGGTTACCGTGCTCACCGGCTCAGCAATGGACATCCACTACCTTGGCGGCTTACTGCTAAAGAACGACAAACATATGCGCCTCAACTTGCTAAGCTCCGGGCTCTTCTAGCAAACGGCTTAACAGGCATTTATCTCGTCTGTTGCTGGGTATCATGTGGTATCCTGCCCTTAAGCCGCCGCACCAGGTTGATGCATGAGTATACCGGGGACGTCAAGGACCCTCAACGGCACCATGAAATATAGATGACTGATGATGAACTCACTGAGTCTATAAAGAAGATGCTAGATGAACTAATTGCTGAGTGCAGCAAGACCGGGCTGCGTCCCTTTTATGCCTCCAACAAACCGCCAGCTATAAGACTCTATCTTTCTTCCTTTTAACCCGTCTCCGCTTTAACATTTTATCTAATGATCTTTTGTTTATTCTTACAGGCCAAAGATCCTTTCTGGAAGAGGAAAACTCAAGACAAACCGGCAAAAGCTCAAGACAAACCGGCGAAGGCTCCTCGTGGCAAGAGCAAGGCCACAAAGAGGCCAGCCAAAAAGAAAACCATCGAGTCCTCTGATCCGCCCGAAGATGTTGATGATTTGAAACAAGAGGTAGAACTTGAATCCCTTGGTTCATTTTTCATACATCTTATTGACAACGACCATTACTAGGATGATGCGGAAGCTAGCCGTGCTGACCATGTAGAGGTAATCTCCCTTTCCTCCAATTCCGATCTTGTGCCAGTAAGAAAAATCCATCGCGCAGTCCGGAAAGTGAAGCGTTCACATCCTTTCACTCATTTGGATCCACAGCATCCTGAAGCTCATCGCACAACCCGGCATAGTGGCCAGCAAGTCACTTCTTCTGGTTTACTAGACACTCCAATCCGGAAGTGCCGTGCAGAGGTCTCTTATAATTCTAACAAGTCCTATCCCTTGGCGGGTTACTTCTGATACCCTCTTAATCCGTCTGATTCAAATTATAAGGTAACTTCCAATTCATCCTTTCGCGATTCATCAACCATGCAAATGCCTCCCCTCAAGACCGTCCCCGGGTAAGTATCATAATTTTAGCTTTGCCTTCCTGTGTCGGTTTACCATATTAATCCTCTGTTGCCACTTTGCAGCGCCAAAGCCCGATTTACTAAGAAGGCGAAAACAAATGCTCCCACTGATGAGATTGAACCAGAGAGAACCTCAGAAGGTGCCGGTGGAGATGCTGATATTGCTGTGGATAAACCGGCGAGTCCAAATACAGCAACTGATGATGTTGTCATTACTGGGGTTGGCCATACTTCTCCTGGTAATCCTGTCGCTTTGTCAAAGCACAGTGCCAAAGTGGAATCTGCTGCTGAAGAGAAAGGCAAGTGGAAAACTGATCTGTCAAGTTATGCTCATCTCCCCGCTCAAGAACTTCATTCTGGATACCTAAACCGCCTATACACAAGCCGTGACTACGAAGCCGGTTTGGTCAACTTGATGAAGGATCGTTATGAGGTAACTTCCAAACACTTCATAAATTTTCTTTGCACTGTATATCAACTCCATTGTAGCCCCCAAGGGCTGGTTTATCTCTTCAAGATGAACCGGGACTTAAATAAAAAGACTTCCAACTGTGTAGCCCCCAAGGGCCGGTTTACCTTTTTAAGATGAACCGGGACTTTCTGTTCCAATCTTTTCCTTGTTGAATTCCTTCACCTTTGAGTTTTCTGATCAATTATCCATTAGCCCCCAAGTGCCAAGATTAATACTTGTATTGAGCCTTGGGACTTTGAATGATAGTCAAAATAAAAAGCAATCTGCATTAGCCCCCAAGTGCCAAGTGTATAACTTGTTATGTGCTTGGGACTTTGAGAAAAAATATTAACATCTTCATCATCTGTCTTTTGCAGTCTGACTTGATCAACAAAGATTCCCAGATTGCCGATCTTCAAGAAAACATTAAGTCCCAGCAAGCAGAAACCTCCAAGACCAAGGATGAACTGAAGGGCGCTTTAACTGCCATGGAGCAATTGAAGGATGGTTTCAAAAGTGAGCGGGCGGATTGGGAAACCGAGAAGGCTGCTCTTTTAAAGCGGGCTGAAGATGCCGAAGCAGCTCTTAAACCGGTGGCAAAGGAGCTAACTGGGCTAAAGCATCAAGTCAATGCTATGACTTCAGCAATTTTTGGTAAGCACTCTTTGTAAGCACCTTCCTTAAACATTTTTAAAGCTGCCGGTTTAACAGCAAATTCTTAAACCGTTTGCAGGTAGTCGTGTTTCTCATCTGGGCTCGGATATGCGGATGAAGTTGAAAGCAGCCTACACATTGATAGAATAATTGTATACTGGTGCTCAACGAGTCATATGTGCGGCCTCCTTCAACAAACCGACACCACCTTTGATCAAAGATAGGTTAACCAAACTATCTATGACCCCAGCCCAGATGGAAGAGGTAAAGCGATCTGCTGCAAGGGTTGGCGCTTTAACAGCACTGACACGGGCCAAGGCTTGGATTGCTGATCTTGATCCGGCATATATCACAAAGGGCTATCCGGGTCAACAAGAAGACGGATCAGACTTTGATAATGAAGCCCTCAAAGCCTTGACAAAACAGATGCGCCCACTGGCAAGCCAATTGGCTGAAGAGGTTGACTTGTCTATCTATCGGTCCAACTATGACGCAGACAACAAACGGGTTGACGCATCTGTGAAAGAAGCACAGAATCTAATCCCTCCAATCCGTAAGCACACCTATGCCCCTGACATTGAACCGTCCAATCTTATAAGCAACGAAGCTGTCTTCCAGGCCTTAACCAGGATTGATTGGGCCACCCTTGACTTCCAGCAACTGGGTGAGGAGGAGGAGGAGGTTGAACCGATGCGAGATGATCCTTCAACTTCACGTTAGCTGGTGCTGAATCATAATCCGGCAGCTGGTTTGATTTTCACATATAGCGTTGTGGGCAACAAACAATTATTCTTTTGGGCATCAAAGCGCCTTATAATAGGCTAGTTGAAATACTTTGATCTTCTGCCATCGTGCACTACTACCTTATATTTTAATCCGGCATGATTGTTGCTATGCTTGCTTTATTTGCCTTGGTATTTCTTATAAAATCATGTCTTCTGCATTTGAAAAAACTTAAACATGTCCTGGCGGTTTACCACCGGACGGGTTATGATACCCAATACAGAACCAGAATTCTTATAACCAAAGTTATAAAGGAATGAAATATGAAATATATCATACCTGTGATATCAAATCACCTTTTGTTGGCTTACCAACTTTATGTAGTAAGGGTGATAACCCAAACCTTGAGTGTTTAAAAACGCCCACCGCATTGTGCTGGTGCGTAATAAGCCATGCCGGGTTATCATAAAGACCGGATGATCATCCTGGCGACTTATAGTCAATGCCAGACTGGATTTAAGAGATGCCGGTTCCTGATTGATTTTGTGCGAACAGATGATAACTACAAGCCACACCGGGTTAAGAAACACCGGGTTGATGTAATGACATATAGTCTGGCCGGGTCAATAGACACCGGTTTAACTTAGAATTTGATCAAAAGAGATGAAACTTGCAAAAACAAAATCAAATAAAACTTGTAGTCGAGGCTTTTCAAGGGCTGCCAGGCACAAATTCGAGGCTTCTCATGAGCTGCCAGGCCGCTGAGTTAAACCATTTGACAAAGCCTTTTAAGATGCGCCTCCAACTAACCAATCGTCATTTTGACTTTGAAAAGATCAGGGTCTGTATATGATTGACTTGTCAAACATTCGGCGGGTCATTCCAGTATTACCTGGATAGGAGTGGCTTACTTGATGAAGGCAGGTTAACCCGGGGTTTTAGGTGAATACACCAGGCTTCCAAGCCATGGGTCGATACCCAATTATAAGGGTCCTTTCAAACTCTTTGTTACTTTACACAAAGAGCTCCCAAGTAACTTTGTGAGCGGTGCTCAATGGGTGCCTATGTTGGAGTTGTGCTTCTTAGCAACAATACTCTCTTTGGCCCCTTGGGTGTGAAGCTCCCAAGCTGTATTGTGGCATGATAGCCGATTTAATGGACAAACAGGGCGTCGCTTTGTAAGCAGAAGCCCCCTTGTAAACAAGAAATATTGGAAGAACGACAGAGGCCCTACTTGTAGCACGGATGCCGGTTTATTATATTGATCATAATATATACATTGTCAAAATATGTACATAATAAGAGCCCGTGGCTCAGGTGTAGTAAGGCCATAGAAGAGCGATATTCCATGGCCGACGGGTCTCCTCCTCCGATTTTCTTGAGTCTTTGTGCTCGCGAATGTCGATGAGGTAGTATGATCCATTGTGCAGATTCTTGCTGACCACAAAGGGCCCTTCCCAAGGTGGGGATAACTTGTGCATATCGGTATGATCCTAGATGAGCCGGAGCACTAAGTCGCCTTCTTGAAAGGTTCTTGTTCTAACCCGGCGCCTGTGATAATGCCGCAGGTCTTGCTGATAAACCGCCGAACGAGCAAACGCCATGTCCCGTTTTTCATCTAACAGGTCCAGTGCTTCCTGACGTGCTTGTTCGTTGTCCGCTTCAACATAATTGGCAACCCGGGGTGAGTCATGACGAATATCACTTGGGAGTACCGCCTCTGCCCCGTAAACCATGAAGAAAGGTGTATAACCTGTAGATCGGTTTGGGGTGGTGTCTATGCTCCATAACACGGATGGTAACTCTTCTACCCAACAACCCGGCGTCCTCTTCAAAGGAACCATAAGCCAGGGCTTGATACCCTTCAAGATTTCCTGATTGGCTCTCTCGGCTTAATCATCAGATTGGGGGTGAGCCACAGATGACACATCAAACTGAATGTGCTCTCGTTGACAAAAGTCCTCCATCTCGCCCTTGGAGAGGTTCGTTCCATTATCTGTGACAATGCTGTGTGGAAAACCGAAATGGAAGATCACCTTTTTGATGAATTGAACCGTTGTGGCTGCGTCACACTTCCTTACTGGCTCCGCTTCAACCCATTTAGTAAACTTGTCAACCGCCACCAACAGGTGGGTCTTCTTATCTTTGGATCGCTTGAAAGGCCCTACCATGTCAAGCCCCCAAGTAGCAAACGGACAGGTGATGGGAATCATCCTTAGCTCCCGAGCCGGAACATGAGGTCGTCGTGAAAATTTCTGACAACCATCGCAGCGCCTTACCAAGTCCTCATCATTAGCATGAGCCGTCAGCCAATAGAAACCGTGACGAAAAGCCTTAGCAACCAAGGACTTTGAACTGGCGTGATGACCACATCCTTCGTGGATCTCTCGTAGAATCTCATGGCCTTCTTCAGGAGAAACACAGTGCTGGAACACACCAGAGACACTACAACGGTGTAACTCGCCGTTGTGAATAACCATGGACTTGGACTGCCTGACTATCTGTCTGGCCAAAACTACATCTTCTGGTAACTCGCCCGGTTCATATACGCCAAGTATGGAACCATCCAATCCGGAATAATGTGTAAAGCAGCCACCAACTGTGCCTCCGGATCAGGAATAGCGAGGTCCTCCTCTGTAGGCAAATGAACTGACGGGTTGTGCAAGACATCCAGAAAGGTATTGGCTGGCACCGGTTTACGCTGAGATCCCAGCTGGCTTAAAGCATCAGCTGCCTCATTTTTGTGCCGATCAATGTGCTCCACTTGATATCCGTTGAAGTGACCAGCAATAATATCCACCTCTCGTCGGTAAGCCACCATGAGTGGATCCTTGGAATCCCAAGTACCTGAAACTTGCTGGGCTACCAGATCCGAATCTCCAAAGCATCGTACCCGGCTTAAGTTCATTTCCTTAGCCACTCGAAGGCCATGGAGTAAGGCTTCATACTCAGCTGCATTGTTAGTACAAGGAAACATTAAGCAAAGAACATAATGAATTTTATCACCTCGAGGGGAAGTAAGGACAACTCCAGCACCCGAGCCCTCCAATTGCCTGGACCCATCGAAGTGGATAGTCCAGTATGTACTATCCGGTTTGTCTTCCGGTGTTTGCAACTCTGTCCAATCATTGATGAAATTCACAAGGGCCTGGGATTTGATAGCTGTTCGAGGCATATACTTCAGACCGTGTGGTGCAAGTTCAATAGCCCACTTAGCAACTCGGCCAGTTGCTTCCCTGTTCTGGATGATATCCCCCAAAGGAGCGGAACTGACCATGGTGATGGGATGACCTTGAAAGTACTGCTTGAGCTTCCGACTTGCCATAAAAATCCCATACACCAGCTTCTGCCAATGCGGATATCTTTGCTTTGACTCAATGAGCACTTCGCTGATATAATAAACCGGCCTTTGAACCGGGTATTCCTTTCCAGCCTCCTTGCGCTCCACCACAATAGCTACACTGACAGCCCGGGCATTAGCAGCCACATATAACAAAAGTGGCTCCTCAGCAACTAGAGTAGCAAGAACCGACGGTTCAGCCAACTGCTTCTTTAAGTCCTCAAACGCCGCATCAGCAGCATCATGCCAGATAAAATTGTCTGTCTTCTTCAACATCTGATATACGGGGATCGCCTTCTCTCCCAATCTGCTGATAAACTGGCTCAAAGCCGCAATGCGACCTGCCAAACATTGAACATCATTAATACACGCCGGTTTAGCGAGGGACGTAATAGCTTTAATCTTTTCCGGATTAGCCTCAATCCCCGTGTTAGATACCAGAAACCCTAGGAGCTTGCCTGCCGGAACACCAAAGACACACTTGTACGGATTTAGCATCATCTTATAAACCCACAGATTATCAAAGGTCTCCTTGAGGTCATCTATCAATGTCTCCTTTTCCCTGGATTTTACCACAATATCATCCACATAAGCATGAACATTGCGCCCAATCTGAGTATGAAAACAATTCTGCACACAGCGCTGATAAGTTGCCTAGGCACTCTTGAGCCCAAAGGGCATAGACACATAACAGAAGGCTCCAAAGGGAGTGATGAAGGATGTCTTCTCTTGGTCCTTAACTGCCATCTTGATCTGATGATAACCAGAATAAGCATCCAAGAAATTCAAACGCTCGCAACCCGCCGTAGCATCAATGATTTGATCAATATGAGGGAGGGCAAAGGGATCAGCTGGACAAGCTTTGTTCAAATATGTGTAATCCACACACATACGCCAAGTGCCATTTTTCTTAAGTACCAGCACCGGATTGGCCAACCACTCTGGGTGAAACACTTCCACAATAAACCCTGCTACCAACAGCTGGGCTACCTCTTCACCAATGGCCTTGCGCCTCTCTTCATTAAAACGACGAAGAAACTGTTTGACCGGTTTGAACTTCGGATCAATATTAAGAGTGTGCTCAACGAGTTCCCTCGGTACACCTGGCATGTCAGAAGGTTTCCATGCAAAGATGTCCCGGTTCTCACGGATGAACTCGATGAGCGCGCTTTCCTATTTTGGTCCAAGTTGACGCTGATGCTGAACTGCTTTGATGAATCACCAGGAACAAAATCAACCAACTTAGTCTCATCAGCCGATTTAAACTTCAAAATCGGATCATGCTCTGTAGTGGGCTTCTTTAGAGACGTCATATCCGGCGGATCAACATTGTCCTTATAAAACTTCAACTCCTCCGTTGCACAAACTGACTCAGCATAAGCCGCATCACCTTCCTCACACTCTAGCGCAATCTTATCGCTACCATGAACCGTGATGGTCCCCTTATGACCCGACATCTTGAGCTGCAGATAGACATAACACGGCCTTGCCATGAATTTAGCATAAACCGGCCGTCCAAACAAGGCATGGTACGGACTTCTAATTTTGACCAATTCAAAGGTTACCGTCTCGGATCTTGAATCATGATCATCTCCAAAAACCACCTCCAGAGCTATCTTACCAACTGGGTAAGCCGACTTACCAGGCACCACACCGTGAAAAACGGTGTTTGATGGTCTAAGATTCTTATCTGTCAACCCCATACGCCAAAAGGTTTCATAATACAAGATATTGATACTGCTCCCTTCGTCCATGAGCACCTTGGTGAACTTATAACCTCCAACTTGCGGTGCAACCACAAAAGCTAGGTGGCCCGTCAACCCAGGGCGGATGATCCTCCCGACTCCAAACAATAGGCTGCTCAGACCATCGTAGACGGGGCACTGCCGGCTCAACAGAATTTACTGCCTTTTATGGATCTTCTGATCGCGCTTGCACAAACTAGTAGTGAAGACATGATACTGTCCACCGTTTAATTGCTTCGGGTTGCTCTAATAACCCGACTGCTGCTGATTCCCCTGATTACTCTGCTGATTGTGACCACCTTGGTTGTTCTGATTGCCCTGATTATTCTGAAATCCTGAGCTTGAACCGCCACCACCATAACCCGGCCCGTGAAATCCTGGACCGGAACCACCGGATGGACCCTGATCATACCGAAAGAGATAAGAGTTTTTGAATTCCCTCATGGTGTGACAATCCTTCCAAAGGTGCGTGGCCGGAACCTCCTTTGTCCCGTGCTTTGGGCAGGGCTGGTTTAACAAACGTTCCAGATTCATGCCTCCATCATGCTGGGGCGGTTTATGCTTACGGCGCTGCATATTGCCCCGCGTATTGGTGTTAGCCACAAAATGTGAATTCTCCACTTTACGCTTACCATTGTTCCTGTGGCTCGCCTGGTTATGCTATCCTTTTGTATCGGCATTCTTCTTTCCCTTCTCCTGCTTTTCCTCATCAGAATCGGGGTCCTTGGTATTATCAGAATCAGCATACTTAACTAGAGCCGCCACGAGCGTTCCCATATCATTGCAGTGATGCTTGAGCCGTCCCAACTTCATCTTGAGTGAATTAAACCGGCAATTACCTTCCAAGGTCACGATTGCCGTGTCAGGATTGATGCGGCCTCATGAATGCAAAATTTCTGAAACTCGGCGCACCCAATGAGTTGTTGATTCATTCTCTCCTTGAACACAAGCCGCCAGATCTACAATGGACATAGGTTGCTTGCATGTATCCTTGAAGTTTGCTATAAACTTGGCCTTCAACTCATCCCATGAACTGATCGAGTTAATGGGCAGTCTCTTCAGCCAGGTACGAGCTGTTCCTTCTAACATCATGGTGAAGTATTTTGCACACGCCACTTCATCCATGTCTAGCATCTCCATTGCCATCTCGTAACTTTCAACCCACGCCTCGGGGGGCTGATCGGCGGTTTAATTAGGCACTTTACACGGACCCTTGAAATCCTTGGGCAGCCGCACATTATGCAGAGCCGGGGTGAGGCACGGCACTCCCAAAGAGCTAAAAGCCAAACCAAGTTCAACTGATGCCGCTGGCTGAACCGGAGCGGGTTGATTCTGGTACTGTGCAACCAACTGTGCTGCTAACTCTGCCTCGCACCATGCTTTGCCGTTGTTCACCACATCCTGAGCATTCAAACGGCTGTGCGCCGGATTAGGCCCTCGAGGGGCACCACGACGCCGCGCACTGCTTGACACGGCCGGTTCGTCCATGTGCCTGCTATAACTCTTGCTCGGACGAGGGGTTGAATGTATTCTGTCTCGGCTGTAGGAGTAAGCCTGCTGCTGCACAACAGTGGTTTGAAGAAGATCCCTGGCCCGTCGTGTCTCAATAGCCGCTAGTGAGTCACCATCCATCAGAATAGCTTCCAAACACGATGCTGCAGCAATCATGTTATCCAAAGGGCTAGAGAAGTGACCTGGTGGCGTTGTTACGTACTGCGGCGGGTTGTCCGTCCGTCGAGGTGGGTCCATCACCCGTGGCTGATCCGGCGCCGCCCCAGGTGCCTCGGTCCGGTTTACTCCTGCCAGATTACTGGGCCCGGCTCCTGGCGTATTGAAGAGATTCATACCCTCATAAACCGGCGGCAGACGAGACCGGTACTTCCTTCTCATTACCTCATTTGACGCGTTCTGATCCAACATAAGTCGGTAATTCTATGCCTGGATCTGTTGCGATTGGGCATCTAAAGCGGCCCACTCTTCAGCCATCATGGTCTCCTCAGCCACCAAGTCTGCCTTGGCCTGAGTTATCTGATCCTTTAGCTTTGTAACATCCGCATTATGCTGATCTTGGGTCTCCGGGGTGACTGCCATGGTCAACAATGTTGTCAAAGCGTCCAATAGACCGGCAAGAACTTGAGCCGGCCGGCATGCCAGGTCTCCTGCCGAGGCTGCCAATTCGGAGATGATTGCTGCTGTAGATGAAGATTGCACGGTGGGTTGCGTACCGGCCATGAAGATTGCAACCCGGTTTGGCGGTTCGAAAGGGCCCGGAATATTGTCGCCATCGGAATATCCCCCAATCAGGCCATCTTGCAATTGGTATAGTGACTCAGTTTTGCCCACCATCTGAGTAGATGGCCGTTTCACCGTCGGACACCGGTTCAGACTCCGCACCATGGATGAACCCTACGAACGCACGCTTCTTGGCAGGCTGAACCCGGGCAGGACTTGCACGTTGAGCCGTTTCGATGAGGTCGGTGGAGATATCCGGCTCAGGGCCCGGTTCGCCGATCTTGCCGATGAAAACGTGAATTCCGCCAAAGGGGACCCGGTACCCATACTCGATTGAGCCGGCCTCGGGGCCCCAGCCTGCATCGTCGATGTAGAGCTTGCCGCGACGACTCTTGGTCATACGGCCAACCGCGTACCCTTTGAGTCCTTCAAAGTTGCCCTTGAAGAACTCGAAACCATCGTGCGATAAACCCAAGGTGGGCCCCACGGTGGGCGCCAACTGTCGTGGAATTAACACGTCTGATGTCCTAGCAGAAGGACTTAGTCGTGGAGCCATTGCAACGAGATTAGCTTAAAGGGGTTAAACCGGAACGAAGGACACGAGAAGTTCATACTGGTTCGCCCCCTTGCGGTGAAGGTAAAAGCCTACGATCCAGTTGTTGTGGGATTGATTGATCTCGATGAGTAGGGAGCGAATCCGCTTTACCTATCTCTCGAGCTGTTATCTCTTGTCCCTGAACCGCCGTCGAGTCGTCCCTTTATATACACAGGTTGACGCCCGGACGGTTTACAGAGTCTCGAGGCCGGCTCATACAAGTGTCCGGCTCGGTCTCTCCCTTTCCCTAACTTACAATACAAGTTATACAACTATGGCGGTTTACAACCATGGGCCCTAATCCGCCTTTGGGCTCTGGGCCTCGAAGCTTTAATAGTAGAGCGACATCTTCTTTGTCTTCATGTGCTTCAATATGGATGAGTGTGAACCGGCCCCTCCTGGGCGGTTTACACTCAGTAGTTATATCCTCAACACACCCTCTCTCCCTAGAGATATCTTGCGTTCCCTCATATGTCTCTCTAGTTATCACTCTCGTTGTGAAATATCTTTCTCTCTCGCAGACACAAAACTCCATCTCTCTGGATCTCATTTCTCTCTGATATCTGTTTGTATGTGCCTCACATGCACCCTCTCTCTATCTATCTCACACCCACACACATAACTCAGCCTTCTGATCCACTCGGCTCCTATCTCTAATGCACACTAGCTAGCATCTTTATCTTTCTATTTATCTGTTTCTCCATCAACCTTCTTTCTCGCCCTCACTCTTGATTCCTATAATGCACACTACATATGTTTCTCTCTACATGCAGTCAAGTGCCCTCTCACACACATATATAAATTCACCCTTTGAACCACCCGACGGTCATCTCCAACACCCAAACTAGCGGATGTCCCTCTAGCTAGCATCTCCATCTCTGTATCTATCTGTAGTTTCTCCGTCAACATTTCTTTCTCGCACGGAGTCTTGCTTCCTATCACCCACACTATATATGTCTCTCCATACATATGCATTTATAGGTTGATCTCTTTTGTACAATCATTGCGCCTCACTCCCTCTGCTCGCCATAGATGCATGCTCCAGCCCACGCCACTATCTCTTAAAGACAAAAACACATGCTCAATTGTCGGGCCTTCTTCCCTGCATTCTCACATGCATGCATATTGTCATACCGATCCGTCTCTCCCATGTCGTTGATCTTATGACTTATGTCTTCTTTCTTTTATCTCGATCATGCGCGCGCGCACACACACATCCCATGTATACATGTATACCTCTCACACATGCACATTCAAGGTCTTTATGTATCCATACGTAGTTAATTACCCTCAATCCTAACGCCACATCGAATCGTTCTCCTCTTTTGTGCACATAACTTCCGCATGGATGGGTAAAACACACACTCACACTTAACAATCTCCTTCTAGCTACCCCCCCCCCCCGCCTCTCACTCTTCCCCTATATCCCCGAAACCAATAAGACCATCACTTTGTTTAATTCCTGCCTACATGCACCATCGATATAAAGTAGTCTTCCTCGGTGTCTCTCGAACAAACATGTTCTCTCGATGTCGACTCCTCTCACGCACACACACGTTCTCTTCCCTCTCTACGTGCATTTTCTCTCTCGCACCCCATCGT
>NC_041383.1:380004072-380074072 GCF_002162155.2 Triticum dicoccoides | reverse complement strand
GTGCAATAATTGAGTAATTTTGCAAACTACCAGTACTACACCTGAAACGATTCAAAACCTATACTCCCTTGCCAGCGCGCGCTTCCCGGGTGAAACGGTCAGCGTCGCCCTGGAGCGTCAGTGCCGCATTAATGCCTGGCCAGAACGGAGGCGACCTCTCACTGGCGCTGGCTTTGAAGTGGTGCGACGGTCGAGAGAGCGCCGCTTCCCGGTGCACATGACTGCTCCACGTCGATACTGGCCATAGGCCCTATTTGGATCCATGGGTTAGAGTTAGTTTGAGCTAGTTTGGGCTCAAATAGCCCTAAAGTATCCAAGCATGAGGGTTTAAATTGGAGCAAGTTGCACCGAACCCACCAAAAAAACCTATCCCACCCAAGAGGTGCTAACTTGAGATAGTTCTCATTGGGACCACTGAAAAATCACCTTTCTCTCTCCATGAAGTGCATTTATTGTCAATCTAACCCTGTCACCCAAACACCTCTTTGGCTATAGTTAGTTCATGGTTAGTCATGAGTTAGTCTAAGCTCTAGCTAAGTTAGAGTATCAAGCAGGAGTAGTATAGGACATGCAAGTGCTCAAAGCATACATGCAAATTTGTACGTGAAAGGATTTTTTCTTATTGAAAACAAAATGTGAAAGGAATTTTTTTAGAATGCTCTTGGCATGTCGCTAACATGTGATAGTTAACCGACCTCAATAGACGGCAGAAACGCCAGCCCGCCGCACTTTGATAGAGACGAGGAGGGAGAAGCGATACAGGCTGCTGGATTACTAGAGATAGGTGTCGCACGGAAGCCAAGAAATATGGTGATAGCATGGGTTAGCGATGTACTAGTATGATGTAACTACACTGGGCTGCCGTGTTTCGTACTCTTCCAGTCCACTGTGGAGATGATTGGTTAATTTTATATCGCTGAATAATATTAAATATTATGAGTGCAGACGCTCCACCACGAGGTAACTTGCTCCTTCTCGGTCGTCCGAAATCTATGTTCTTCTACTCTATTTTTTTACGTGAGCTTTGTCCATCCTTTTGCCAACACGCGAGACATCTAGCATCAAGGTGCACGTATTATGCAAGGATCGTTCCATCTATATGAAGAACACGTGGGACTGGAACTACGAGACGGACATGTACCAAGGAGTGGACGTACGAACCTGAGTAATGTAGCACAGTAAGTGAAGTAGAAAGGCACAAATGGTATGAACATGCGTGGCATATACGGTGTGTTTGGTTGCATTCTCGTCTTACCATAGTTGTTCCCTCTTCATGCATGCTCAACTCAACACCTCTCTTCATGCATGCTCTCTTCATGCATGCTTCTAGTGTATTTGTGCTAAACTAGTGTGGACTCATGCACCCTCCATACACTCTACCAAACACCGAAAAGTAGGTCGAGAAGGGAACTCTTGGGCGGCATTTCTCTCTTACTACGTACTACCACTAAATGTTGTACGTGCAATGCACGATGATGTTATGGAGTACATGCCTAAGTACTCTACTACTACTATATTAGTTGGAGGCACATATTAACTTTTATATTTGTTTACGTGTATGCCCCGAGACCTTCCAACTAGACATGTCTTTATCTCCAGGTCGCACTTTGTATCGTTCATACCAATAAGTACTACTACGTGTGGTCCCCAACCTAGAAGTGGAAAAAGTGGAGACGCTCTACCACGCAGTTTTTTTACGCTCGGCTCTACCACGCTGTTCATGTCCCACTCCTTTTGCTGATGTGTGGGACATCCAGCACGTGTCGTGTTTGGCACCCATCATCGTAAGAGTTGAAACGCTAGCATTCATCAGAAATAAAAAATAATTATAAATCGGCAGTGATTACAATTTTTTTTGTGAACCAATCAGCAGTGATACTATACCACGTGGTTTCCTTGCTCCTCGATATCGGAAAGAATACTTCTGTTCGCCAACATGTGGGACGTCGACCATCCTAGTCCACTTGCCATGCAAGCAGAACTCCAAGGGAGAGTCACCTAGGTCGTCGTGCCACAGTAACAATGACTAATGAGCCGTCAAATCACAGGCCCACTTCCCACTTTGAAGTTGCTCAGACGAAGGAACCATCATGACTTCGTTGAATTCCGCTTCTTGAAGAAAACTACTGTACTAGCAGTACTGCTAGCTGCAGTAGTTCCTCCAACAGAGGCCTCCTTTTGTTCATAGAATATGAATATGAAAATCATAGGGAGTGAGATGACATGCATCCCAATTCCTATAGAGAAAGAGATGCTATTTGATGCTTAGGATAGGAATTTTTCCATTTAGTCTAGGCTAATGTACTGGTAATTTGCTCTAAAAACTATAGTAGTAACTAGTAGTGGTCGTACATGCTCGTACTCAGACACAGACACACACACTAACTACTAGTACTACTACTTCTCACATGCTGGCCAGACATCGTCGTTCTACTTCCCGGCTTTATCAGTGACACCCCACCGTGCTTGGATCTCCGCCGACCTCTCCGCAGCAGCGCGTTCATCCTTTTCTTTCTTGCGGCGGCGGGCCTCTCTTTTCTTGAGTGCTTTCTAAATTTTCCACTCCCTCTGTGCGGCTTTGGCCGCCTCTTGCTCTACCGCCCATTCGGCCTTGGCATCTTCAAATTCCTCCCATATAGTTGTGAGGTCGCGAGCGGCGATGAACTCGGCACGGCGGGATGCCATCGCTTCCCTACCATTTTGTGTGCGGTCGTGGGCAGCGAGGAACTCGGCGCGGCGGGATGCCATCGCTGCCTTACCGGTTAGTGTGCGGCGCGGTGGCATGAACGACGCTTGGTGAGAGCTCTGGGGTGGAGTGGCCAGACAACCGTATAGTGCATTGGTTTGTCAAGAGCTCAAGGACAGAAGACAAAGCAAGTTTGGATTCCACTTCAATCCTGGTCATTTATTACCAAGTAAAATGCATTGGCGGTCATCAAACTTGTCTTGATAGCTCACTTTGATCATTGTATATGAGATATGCTGATTATACAGTCACTAGCTCAGTGTATAGCTCCGTATTTGTCTGGTTGACCAGTCAAACAGTCCGCATGCGCCTCATCAGCTCGTGTTCTTTATCTATCTACATGGGCCTACCTGTCAATGGAGAAAGAAATACTGTAAAAACCAAAATTATGCGTATGTGGGGAATCAAACCACGGACTCGTCGCTGCAACGCACCCTCGTCAGCCAAATGAAAATGAAATACTTCGCGTCAGACACTCACGCTCACGCTGTCAAAGCATGCTAATGCATGCACGTCGCCCTCTAAATCAAAGTCCTGCTCATGGCGCAACGCAAACGGCGAGCCCATCACCTGCGCGCCCCGGCGGTGTCTGACATTACTGTTTAGACGTTTGATGGAGGCCTACGCGAACGCCGAGCATGTATTCACCTGGCTCAACACCAACGGTCATACTCGGACCGCCTTGCTCATGTATATTGTCCATCACAACGACAATCTATAAAATAGCCTAAGCTAGAGAGGGTAGTATGGTAGTATGGTACGGAGTATGTACTATCGTGAGCCACCGATCTTAGTGTCACTGCACACCGAAACCCCTTCCATCGCTAACGCGCGCTTCCCGCCTGAAACGGTCACCGTCTCTCCAGAATGTCAATGCCGCATTCACCGGACTTAACTGCAGGTGCAATTGGTGTGTCACTAACATGCGGGCCAGATGCCCGTTGGGCCCACATGTCAGTTACCCAAACGCATCTGCAGTTATGTCACTGAAGCAGCGTCCGCATTCACGCCCGACGAACCTATTCCGGCGCCAGTTGTCCATCCGTCTGCCGCGGGTTATTGCCATTCGCCCGCTATATTAACTTGAGCCCCAGCTCCCAGCCATACCCAAAGACCCACACTTATTCTCCTCCGGTCCCTTCCTTCTGTCGGCACCACTTCAACCATGGCCTCCTGGCGCTCTGAAGCTCTCTTGGACGTACTGTCGTAGAAGCAGATGAGGGACATCGGCAGCTCCGCTCCGGGCGCACTCCAAAGCTCTCTTCGACGTACTGTCGCAGGAGCATACAAAGGAGATCGCCGGCACCCCCCCAGCCGCCCTCCGCCGCCACGACCGAAGCCAGCGTGCGTGCGCGGGCGCAGCCGGCAGCGAGGAAGAGTAGTACACGGTAGGTCGCCGCCGCTCTGGTCCCGGGAAGGCCACCGCTACTCCACTCAGTGGACGCCAAGCTTGGTGGGGTAAACATCAGCGGCCGATTAGCCGCTTGACGGTGACGTGGAGGCGGAAATCTTCAGAACCTTGTGCTCCGGAGAAGGAGGTTATCAAGGCGGATGAGGAGGAGGCAAAGGCAATGGCCGGCTTTCTCGGGTTCATGGCCGAACATGGTGGTCGGGCGCCGGCAATCATTTAGATTAGGTTTACAGTATGTTTTGGTACGGTTTGTGCGAAATATGTAATGAATTTCATCCAGTTTGTAGGAAAAGTTTTCAGAATGTAATGAATTTCATCCGGTTAATTTGAAATTTGCTTTGTTTGCACGAATTTTGTCCGGTTAGTTCATATAGTTGTTGAAAGGTATGTGGGTAGCATCGGATGGCATCCATCAGTGTCCTCGGACAGATGGCGGTGTAAATTTGTGGGCCAGTGCTAGAGATGCCCTAACTATCATGCTATAATCGCTAACAATCCTCCATTATTTGGCAGGGAACAGTTATCCATCGATCAAAATCAGATCTGTGGTGTTTCACACTCCTCCCGTGTAAGAGTGTAAACTCTTGCTTACATAAAAATGGAGCAAGTGGACGGCACTGTAGCACGTCATATCACTCGAACTAGCCTGCCTAACGAGCGGGAAAGCACCGCCCTCGTCATTTTGTTATGGATTTCTATCGATCGATCGTGCGAAAATGTTATGCTTCGCAAGTTCTAAAGGAAAAGGTGGCACACTTACGACTCGTACGCGTCGCAACCCCAACAGTCCGGCTCGCACGCCGCTCACAAGAGGGGACACGCGTTGTCTTGCAATTTCACTGACATGTGGGACCGTAATTGAATAAACTATCGATAGCTGAAATCTAATCGCTCGGCGAGTGTCGGCTGAGAAGAAGAAACGGGGGAGGGAGAAGAGATCACCCGCCCGCCGTGCACGGAGTCCAAGAAATATATGGTGATAATGTGAGGTGGGCCATGCTAGAGTCCGGACCGCTTCCGGAGCCCGCTCTCACCGCACTGGCCCCTCAAGACGCCAGCTGCCCACCGCATGCATGCATAGCAAGTAGTACTCCTTATATGGAGGAGAGAGATGCATTGACAAAGTCAAGGAGTGGGCTCTGCAAGAGCCCGTCTCTACACGTGCTCCTAGGTATAAAAAATAATTCTAAAAAAAGGCATAAAAACAATTGTGTCTTAAAAAAAGAAAGGTAAAAAACATTTGAGAGGAAATAGATAGAGAGAAAGTGAGAAAAAGCTGTAACCTGGGCATTACATGAGGAAGGAGGGAGTGGTGCACATGCCAAGTTCACTGGCTGTCGTGTTTCACACTCATCCGTCGTAACAGTGGAGACAATAGCTTTCATCAAAAATAAACAATGAATACTCGTTGCTCGTCCTCTATATCGGAAATAATACTTTCATTCGCCGACATGTGGGACGTCGACCATCCTGGTCCACCTACCATGCACAAAATTATCCTGGTCTACCCCGGTCGTATCGCAGGCCCAACCTTTCCCACTGTAAGTTGTTCGGACGAAGGAATCATCATGACTTCGTTCAATTCCGCTTTTTCAAGAAAACTTACTGTACCCGCAATACTGCTACCACACACGAAGACTGGACGACACTGTACCATGTCATATCACTGAAACCCACTAGGCCAAACTAGCCCGCCTAGGTCATCTATTTTGGAATGGAGGGACTACGTCTCTGCACTGCTATGTTTTTGTGTTGCACGTTCTCTGTACTTTTGCTATGATTTTCCTACCCTATGAACCAAATGAGGCCTAAATGTATGTCGACTATTGTCTGATCGATCGCTAAGCCAACAATTTTAGGAGCTAGGGCTATTGGTCGATCGACGAGGGATAAGTATAATCGTACCACGAGCTCATCAGCCCCAACATTCCTCTTCGGTGAGTGTTTTGCAAGTACTATAGCTCGCATAGTAGCTAGCCTACTAACACCAAGAATCATCAAACAAGCCCTGCTGATATGATAAACAGTTCAAACTTACATCTAAGCATGCCATATATTACATCAAAAGCTGGTGAGGATACATCTGTTTCCATAACTCGGAGAGGGTTCGCATGATTCATCACATGAGTCACTATCAAACAAAAGTAGCAAGATCCACCCACACAAGACAGTGCACTAGCCCTAAGATGGTTTGATAACACGCATCATTCTGGTAATTAAACACAGGGCAATGCAAACTACCCTGATGGATTAGCGCGACCAACTATTTCTTGTCATCGATCTCTCAGGCAATGATCACAGCACGAACATCGGCATGGGAATCGATTTCTGGGGCGATGTCCACAGGACTGACCGTGACATCAGAATCGATCTCTGGGGCGATGTCCACAGGATGGACAATGGCATCGGAATCGATCTCCAGGGCGATGCCAACAGGACGGGCCACGACATCGGAATCATCAAGGACGTCCACCGTCACCTGCACGCCCTAACATATTAGCAAGCACATTGCAAATAATCAAAAAGCACAACTATGGTAATAAGCCATTACTTTTTACCTTGTGCAGCTCACCGGGGGATCTCATCCCTCCGGGGGCCATCTCCTCGTCCTCGATGTGGGCCATCACCTTGCCAGGGGAATACTGCTTCTCAACGGCGACTATCTCCTCAAACTCGGTCTTGAGCCTCACATTGGTGGCAATCAGATTTCCTGGGGTAGGCACGGTGGGGCCCTTGCTGTTCTTCCAACTTTCTTTTAGGAGTTCGTCCGCCAACATCCTCAACTCTTTGGCCAGTGCTTGTTTCTTGGAGTTCTTCGTCTCCATGGGTTGGCCCGCCAACATGGTCAACTCGTTGGTCGGTGCTCGCTTCCTGGAGATCGCTGTCTCCAGTGGGGTGTCCGCCGGCAACTCTTTGCCTAGTGCTCCAGGATCCATCAATGAACTGAAAAACAAAAAGCAATCGAAAGGAAACCACAATTGCAATGAAAACGGGAAAAGAATAGGATGTGAGAATCGGTCGGTGCTTCGCAAAAAGAAGATTCTTGGAATGAAAATATAGCAGCATAACTGATTCGCCCACCTTTCCTTCGTCGGTACCGAAGAAAAATGGCAGAGGTGAGTAGCCTGGAGTGAGGTTTTCTTCAAGAAAGGTAAGAAAGGGCTTGAACGAGCATTCCAGTGAAATGATGGTTGCTTCGTCCAGTCCAACTTGGAGGCCAGCTTACCACTGCTGGTAAAGGTGTGGGTTTTGTGATATGACGTGTCATGACGGCCACACCAAGGTGACAGGTGAGTCTCGACTGTAGCACCTCGCTGTGATTTGGTGGATGGCACGCGGGCCCGGATGCTTTGAAATGTCCCACATGTAGATAGAGCGGCTAGTCATATAGGAGTGCTCAATATTGTGCACCGCGACGAAGGCGGAGAGGAAAACGAGAGGACTACGTAATTAATGCATGAACTTAATTAGGGTAGTTTTGTAAAGTACGAGATAAATTCCTCCAATCGCAAAATGCCTTGGTTCATGAGATTTGAGATTTGATCCCTATAAATCGAAAGGGAGGGATTACTGCACACGGTGTAGTCTAGTCACTTGTTGACATCTCTAGAAAGGCAAATACTCCTTTCCGGTTTATAGGACTATACTACTCCCTCCGTCTAGATGTGTAAGTCATCTTACAAAAACCAAATAGTCCCAAAACACTTAGGCGCGGTGCATTAACTTCTACCTTGTTTCTTGGTTCTTAACATATCAACCAATAAGAGATGAGAGGTGTGCATGCTTTTAATGACTTGCAATGGCTAGTTCATTGCATGCAATGCTATTAATTAGCAAATAAACATTGGTGACCCCAGGAGGAAACGGTGCTAAGCACGTGGACCTATGCAGAATGAGTATCAACCAATGGATAATGGAGTTTATTTATTAAATAATAGCAATTTTGTCTCATGCAAGAGCCTGGCTAGTATATGCGTGCTCCAAGGAACCGCACCACGCGAGCATTCGCAACTGCCACGTTCGGGTTGTGCATGGCTCTTCGCCTCTTCGAGAAGACAAACAATGATGTTACTCCTACTTCTACAGTATCGACTCCACTGATGCATGTCCGTCCACCTCGTGCGGGAGGGATAGCGTGTAGCGAAAGCTTCTACTTACTGCTCCTACCTTTGCGTCTATGACAGGTGGGCCCAATAGGTGGTTGGCCCTCCTGTCATGCAGCCAAAGGCAGGTGCAGTTAAGGCACCGGAGCTCAGTCCACGAGGGAGAGGGCGTTGTAGTAATCAAATTTCTCGGTCTTGTACGAGTTGATGCGACACATCAAAGCACTGCACTCGATATAAGTGTTTTTACACATTTCAAATGGGCTACTTCGTATGAACGACATATTCTGCTTCATATCTAGTCACTTGTTGCAATCTCTAAAAATACTTATATTTGGAAACGGAGGGAGTACAACGCATGCATGCATGCCGTGACTTTCCTTTTGATACTTGCATGTGTTGATTTGATGCAGCTTGCCAAATTTTGACTATAAATATAACTAACCAAATTTTCATGCATGTCACATAAATTTACGGGGTTGTTTGGATTGTGACTATGTTTGTCTTATGTTGCCACATTATTTTTCCCACACTTGCCACACTTGCCTAACCTGAGTTGCTCAAATTGTTAGACACACTTTGGCTTTCCTAAGGGAATCTTGCCACAATTTTTGTGTCTATGACATGTGGGGTTCACTGCTAATAAAAAATGCTTGTCTTAGGTGTGGCTAATAAAAAAGACTTATATTTAGGAACGGAGGAGGTAGAAAATATAAATAATAATGCATGTTGGGGCAACCCACGTTTCCGCTAATTTTAGCCGTGGGCTTGCTCACAATTTTTACAAGGGGGTGGTTGTTCATTTAATGGAGGGACTTGTAGTACCAGACTTAAACGATACAAAGTGCGACCTGGCACACCATAACACCACTTGGAACAAGCGGGTAGCTATCTCAAAAAACAATCAACAACTCAAAACAACCGCGACCTGGCATGTAGTAGTACACAATTTTAAACGATTGTTTTGATGGAGTGAAAAAGGAAAACTACCCCACTACGTATATATAGGCCGGAGCCTCCGCGCTTGCTTGCTAGGGTTGCTATATTCACACACTCTCATCCTCTCCAGATCTAAACAAGATAGGGGTAGTAACACTGTCTTTCTCCCTTAAAAAACATTGCCTTTCTATCCTCACCGCTGGTTACAGATCCGTACGTATCCCCCTCCGCCAGTGAAGGGGAGGAGGGGCAGCATTTAGGCTGTCGTCGACAGTGAGGGAGGAGACCCACTGCCGGCCTCACCGTTATCTCTGGCCGAGCGCCGGCGCGGGAGGTCCTCTGATCCCTTCGTCGTTGCCTGTGGGCGGATCCGTCCTCCCGCCGCCCACCTATCCACATCCCGACGACCTTCAGGTATATCTTCGTTTGAAACCGCCTTAGCTCTACTTCCCCAGCTCGCTACATTGTTGCATGTGAATCATTTTCTACCTCTCAGCCCCTCTCGATCGGATGGTCCAACGTCACCTATTTTTTTTCTATTGTTAGAGGTAAAGCTACTTCATGGAGTCGAATCTTGTACTCCCTCCGTCCGAAAATACTTGTCATTGAAATGGATGTATCTAGATGTATTTTAGTTCCAGACACATCCATTTTGATGACAAGTAATTCTGGACAGAGGGAGTACTTGGTTCAAACAAGAAATAAAGTGGGGGTGGGGGAATTTAGTATGTACATTGGACTTGGTACAAACAGGAAGGAAAGGGGTGAAAGTAGTACAGACTGGTCATCCAACCGGTCTCTTGGTCAAAAAGGGAAATATAGGGGTAACGCTATACACAGTGGTATGAACAGGACTAGATTTGCTATCCACACATACGAGTAGGTGGCTAGAGTGAACAAAAATGGGACCAACCCAGATATGTTTCTTGGATGTTTGTTTCTCGGGGCAACAAACTATGAATCACCACTTTATGCCCCTGTTTACGTACATGGTGCTGGACTGCTGGTGCACCACTGTCCCATGCCCTTATACCAAATATTTAGGCTCCATTCAGAATAAAGGGGCTGAAAACATAGGTCTTGATGAAAATAGAGGAATAGGAAAGGAATGTAGGTATAAAACTATGGAACAGCGAACCGCAGGAAACTCTCAAGAGAATGTGTGCGGATGGACTACGAAATGTAGAGATTTGTTTTTTAGAGTAGCAGCTTGGTAGTATGAGATGCAATTTGTTTATTCAGCTGCACAGTGACTACTCTTGTCCTCCCCTCACGTACCACACATAGGTTGATTTTTTTATTCTAGCAAACACAACACAACAACCTGTCTAACGCATGGCAGCGAGCGCCTGCCTCAGGCTTCCGCCCAAAAAATGAGCAGCGCGCGGATGTTTCTAATACTATGGAATCAGTACTACCAGACCAGCTTTCCTATGAAACACTATTCACCTTTCCCGTGTTTCGAACGGTTGGAAGGGAAAGAATATCGTAGGAATTGTGTTCCTACGAAAATCATGCACCAAACCTGTGAACTGAATGCAGCCTTAGTTGTTCTTAATCTAATGTCCCTGGTAAAAATGAAGCCATGCCACTGTTATAAGCCATAACAAGTTTAGCCAAATGTTTTTGCCTGTAATTTTTTGAGACTCTGACTGTTTTCTCTGTGCCTTTTTGTGCAAACAGGGATATCCAATTCACCTGGTTGCTGTTGTGACCTTTTGGTGCACTGCACAAAACTCTTCTTAAAAGAAGTGACTTTTATGTTGTTTAACTGGAATGTCAGAATGGAACAGTTGGTTCATTTTGGTGGAACAGCACAAAGGGAGATCTGTGTTCCAATCCTCATCATCCATATTGGCACCATAACCTTCCTTTAGGTAAGAATGATATTTAATGCATGTGTTCATCTCTATTTTCCGACTGCCACGAGAAAATGATGTTGTTTTTTACTAGTACACTTGTACTCCCTCACTGACAAAACCAATTCTGAATTAGAAGGCCAATCATGTACCTGGTTTCACCAACTGGTGAGGAGAGAGAGAAACAGAGCATGAAGAAGAAGAAGAAGAAGAAGAAGAAACAGTGCCAAGGGGATCTTGCTGAAGCCAGAGGCCTCAGTCGAGGCCATTCAAGGGCTCCGACAACGACTACCTTACATGTGAGATGATCCTCCAGGGAGCCCTTCCACTTCTGCTGTCTCACTTAATTAATTAGGAGTACTTAAGTACCACTAATTTATTACTGCCTAATTTTCCTGTTGGAGTTAAACAAATCTATAGTAGGACCCTATGCTGAATCATGTACGTGTGTATGTTTGTCTATGGATGTGAATCATGTGGTGGAGCAGGGAGGGAATATTATTAGTGTCATGACATAATAGTGCTATTGTTTTGCATGTCAATTTATTGCCATTGGTTCAATGAGGCAATGTTCTGCGTATTGTCCATCATGAATTTGATGCTACTGTTTGAGTAATATGCTAATGTCTTCCTATCCTTTCTCACTAAGATAATGAAGGTTTCACCTTGTTCCTACTTGTGCAAATAGGGATCATGTTGTGCCAATCATACATTTTAGTCGAACTACACAAGACAATACAATGAACTGTATCCCAGCCAGTGCTTTAACTCTGCTGGAAGTTCTTGATAATCTTTCGATATAATCTCAGCACTGGTAAACAAGAGTGATTTCAACCATACATTTGAAGTGCACAAAAATATATACTATTGTGTGATTCCAGTAAGTGCTTTATCATCTCTTATGGGACTACATGAATAAGCTTTTTTCTCAGGTTGGTACGGGCCTAAGGCCTTCATCCATATTAGTTTGTTTTCATCTCTATTTGTATCATGCTACTGTCATGAGAAACTCCTTTATCTTTGCACGTTAAAGTTTTGCAACCTATGATAAATGGCAATGCTTTGAGTGTTGAGTTGAGCTAATTGGCACTGATTAAATAAACTAATACCTCTCTTTAAGCAAGACTACTATGTTGCTAACTTTACCCATTAAGATAATGAGGGTGCTTCTATTTGTTAGTGTATGTTTAATCAACTAGTCCCACTATTACAGTAATATCACTCTCTCAATATATGTGCCAACAGGAATGCTCGATTTTGGTGGAACTGCACAAAAACTTTGGGTGCTTCATTGCCTCGACAGCTTCCGTCCTTTCCTGTCAGTCACTAATCTCCGCTTGCTTTCTTCCTTTGATGTCAGTCGCTTGGCTTATCTTGGCTTCCAGTCAAAGGAAATAGTAATTGATATGCTACCTCACACAGGTTGGTACTGGTCTTTATCCGGATTATTGTGCCTGTCATATGTATTGGTAATTTGGTATTGTGTTACTGTTTGCCGATTTCATAAAGGAGTAATTTGGAGCCTGAACTCGCAGGCAAATCATTACATCGGGTGATTTCAGTAGAACTGCACAAAATGATCAGATGGACAGGTACTTATGCTGCTGCTATGTACTCCAAAGTTCACTCAGACAAGCATCGATGTTGACAAGAAGTGCCTATATTCATTCGAGTATCAACCGGCGTCAACCCATTGTCAAACTCCAAGTATTAGGAGAGTGAACGCCAAAAAAATTGCTTGGTGCATAGCCCAGAAAAACGCAGTCCAGTCTTTGGTCCCAACTTATGCCTTTTGGTTATCGGCACATATGGTAGCAAACTATATAGCATGGATTCTAAAGATTCCAGACAAGTTGGTTGACGTGTATATTCATCTGGAACTTAATCAGTCTGCACGCCAAGGATGCTCCATTTTAGTTGAACTGCACAAAAAATTTGGGTGGTTCATTTTCTCAACCACCTCCTTTCTCGTCTGCAATGTAGAATTTTGGTGAGATACATGACCAAGATGAGCCAGTAGACCAGTTGGATGAAAGTAGTGGCCAAGTTGCTCAAACCTCCCTTAGCACGAGGCCACTATTTGAGGATAAACCTACAAGCAAAGTTCAGATTGTCTGTGATGCCTCTTATGTACTCGAAAGTTTACTCGTACAAGAACTAATTTTAGCAAGAAGTACCTTCGATTGAACACCATTTACCAGTCTGTACCCTAGGTAATTAAAGTTCGTCCATGGATCATATTGGCTGTGATCTCAATCATTTGGATGCATAAACATACTGAACATGTGTATATCTGAATCTTTTTGTGAATTATGTATGAATATTGTCGTGTGATCTATCAATCATTTGGATGCATAGATATGCTGAGCTTGTGTATATATGAATCTTTTGAGTTGTTGATAGTGAGTGTTGGCTATGAATATGAACGTGTCCTGTGAACCCGAGTTTGATATGAATGTTTACCTTTTCTGTTGTATTTGTGTGTGAACTTGTTAGTATGCCTACTGTGGGGTATAAAACGCAGGTCTCTTATAAAAGTAATGTTGTGTCCAATTTATGTTTTCCCTTCTAACCACATTATATATATTTATATTATTACTACTATCGTATATTTTATAGAGACTTATATATACATTATAAAAACATCCCCCGTGTTATTAACTTATAAAAGTAAATGTTTAACGGAAGTTGGCAAGTAAAATCCTGACCTCATGTGGGAGAACCACTTCAGCTCCGTAGACGAGGAAGAATGGAGTTTCTTCGGTCGGCTTGGTCGCGGTGGTGCGGATGGACCACAACACAGACTGGAGCTCGTCCAGCCACCCCATGTTACAGGACTTGATGTTCTTCTTGAAAGTCCTTGCCTTGAGGCCCCTCAGGACCTCTGCGTTTGCACGGTCGGCTTGGCCTTTGCTCCTGGGGTGTGCCACTGAGGCGTAGCATATCTGTGTTCCAAGGTTAGCACAATATGTTTTGAAGAGATTGCTAGTGAACTGCGAGCCGTTGCCGGTGATGATGCGATTAGGGACTCCAAACCGGCTCATGAAGCCCTTGATGAACTTGACCGCTGAGCCAGCCGGGATGGTGCAGACTGCTTCCACCTCCTCCCATTTGGTCAACTTGTCGATGGCGAACTAGAGGTAGCGGTAGCCCCCAGGCGGTCAAGGGAACAGACCCAAGATGTCCAGCCCCCAGACCACAAAAGGCCACAAGAGTGGGATGGTCTGGAGGCCCTGAGAAGGCTGGTGGATTTTCTTGGCATGGAACTAGCAGGCTTCACAGGATCTCACCAGCTCGATCGCGTTGTTGAGCGTCGTGGGCCAGTAGAACCCACTATGGAACGCCTTGCCCACCAAGGTGCGCGGTGATGAGTGATGCCTGCAGTCTCCGTCGTGTATGTCAGCTAACAGCTCGCACCCCTTTTCCCTGGAGATGCATCGCAAGGAAACATCATTTCGTCATTTTCGGTAGAGCTCACTGTCCTGAATGCAGTAGGTTGTGGCCTGCTGAGCCACACGCTCCGCCTCTTGCTCCTTCTCCGGCAGGGTTCCCTGAAGCAGGCACGCCTTGAATTCTTTGGTCCAGCACCCCTCCTGTGGCTCGAGCACGAGGAGCAGGCATGCTCCTAAGGTCAGGCCGCAGGTGGGGGCTCCCGAGGTCGGTGATGGGGGGAGCTCCTCCTGGGGCAGTGTTGGCTCCGTAGCCGGAGGGGCTGCTGAAGGCTTGAAGTTTCGCTCCTTGAAGATGTCGGGCTCCTAAGGCTGGTGCTTGGATGCTCTCTTGGTGATATGGTCGGCTTCCTTGTTCGTGTCGCGAGGCACATGCTGCAGCTCCAGGCCCAAGAACTGTTTCTCAATTTTGCGTACCTCCGCCGGGTATGCGTCCATGTGTTCATCCTTCAGCTCGTACACCTTGTTGGAGAAGTTGACGACGAGCTGGGAGTCACCCTTGATGGTGAGGTGCTTCATGCCCAAAGCGGACGCGGCCTTGAGGCCGGAAATCAAGCCTTCGTACTTCGTCATGTTGTTGGAGACCTTTTTGCCGCGTTGGAAACAGAGCTTCACAGCGTAGTAGAGCTTGTCCTGAGTGGGCAAGATGAGCACGGCCCTAGCCTCCGCGCCCTGAGGTGCGAAGGCTTCATCAAAGTACATGACCCAGTCGTTTGGTGCTTCGCTCCCTGGCGAGAGGGACAGGCCCTCACCTGCTCCGGGCCCAGGGGCGTCAGTCCACTCAACCACAAAGTCGGCGAGCGTGGCGATGAGCCTGGTGGTGCTGAACTCCAGCTGGAATGCCTGCAATTCAATGTTCCACTCGGCGACCCTCCCTGTAGCATTGGGGCTCCGGAGCACCCTCTCCGGTGAGTAAGCTAAGACGTCCTTAATGGGGTGGCCTTGGAAGTAGTGGCGCAGCTTGCATGAGGCAACTAGGAGCGTGAACAGGAGCTTCTGTGGCATGGGGTAACATGCCCGTGCGTCACGCAATACCATTTTGACGAAGTACACTGGGTGCTCGATGAGGGCAGAAGTGTTGGTGGAGTCCAAGATCTCCTGAGGCTGAGGCACCTCCTGAGGCGGGAGGACCTCAGGAGCTTGGTCGCCTGTTGGGGCAACTGCGGCCTCATGAGCGTCATCTTGTGGAGCCTAGTCATCTGTTGGCGCCGCCGAGACTTTTGTGGTGTCGTCTTGGGGCTGCGTCATCTCGACCGAGTGCACGACATCGTGTGGCAGGCCCTTGGCCTGGCGCTCCTCCCGGACGGCCACCAGCACTATGCTGGCTGAGTGAGGCGTGGCGACCAGGTAAAGCACCAGGGGCTCGAGAGGACGCGGCGCCACCATCACTGGTGGGCTGGTGAGGTATCTCTTGAGGTCTTGAAACACCCCGTCAGCCTCCGGAATCCACTTGAATGACCCCTTCTTCTTCATCAGCTTGAAGAACGGGAGAGCGCACTCCCCCAGCTTGGAGATGAAGCGCCCTAGCAAGGTCACATAGCCCGCCAGCTTTTGCATTTCCTTAAGAGTCTATGGCAGACTCATCTTTTCTATTCCCTTCGCCTTCTCCGGGTTTGCCTCGAGTCCCCTGTATGAAACCAGAAAGCCCAAAAACTTGCCGGAGGGGACGCCAAACACATATCTCTCCGGGTTGAGCCGTAGGTCCACCTTGCACAAGCTGGCGAACGTCTCTTCCAGGTCCTCGATGAGGGTCCTTGCCTCCCGAGACTTCAGCACTATGTCGTCGACATAGGCCTCAGTGTTGCACCTGAGCTGTTGGGCCAGAGCGATGTGCATCAGCCGCTAGAAGGTTGCTTTGGTGTTACACAGCCCAAAGGGCATGCAGGTGTAAGAGTACACCCCGCACGGGGTCAGGAAGGCCGTCTTCTCAACATCCTGCACCGCCATCTTGATTTGGTGATACCCTGAGAATGCGTCCAGGAAGCACAATAGGTCACACTCGGCAGTGGGGTCGATGATCTCGTCGATGCGCGGTAGCGGACAGGGGTCTTGAGGGCAAGCCTTGTTGAGGTTGGTGAAATCGACGCACATGCGCTCCTTCCCGCCTTTCTTGGGGACGATGACCAGGTTAGCCAACCATTCTGGGTACCGCACCTCCCGAATGACACCAGCATCTTGCAGCTTGCGGGTTTCTTGGATGATGGATGACTGCTTCTCTGTGGAGGGCCGCCGCTCCCTCTGCTTCACTGGGCGCACATTGGGGCAAACCCTCAGGTGATGCTCGATCACCCCCCTTCAGACTCCAACCAGGTCCTTGGGCTCCCATGCGAATACCTCCTTGTTCGCGTGCAAGAAATCGACCAGTGCTTTTTCTTGGTCTGGGGCAAGGTTGGCACCTATGGTGAAGGTGACTCCCGATGCCCCATCTTTGTCAATCGGCATTTGCTTTGTCTCGGCCCGGTCTTGAGAAAACAACTACTTCTTTTTGGCTGGCGCAGCCCTCGGGACCTCGGAGGCCCCTTCATGTGCCGGGCGCACTGCCACCACGGCTCTGAAGGTGAGCTTGAGGGCTGTCAGGGCCTCCTTGCTGTCTTCAGCCACAGTGAGGACGCCGCTACCCCTGGGAATCTTCATGAGATTGTAGGCGTGGTGAGTTGCTGCCATGAACTTGGCCAGGGCCGGGTCCCCGAGGATGGTGTTGTACGGGAGGCTGATGCGGGAAATGTCGAAGGTGATGAGCTCTGTGAGATAGTTGTCGCGGGTGCCGAAGGTGATGAGGAGGCGGATCTGCCCCAGGGGGCTGGTGGAGCCGTTGACAACCCCGGAGAATGGCTTTGTGGGGCGGAGCCAGCCATGTGCCACGTGAAGCAGGACGAAAGCTTCCATGGAGAGCACATTGAGGCCGGCCCCACCGTTGATGAGGGTCTTGGTTACCACCATGTTGCAGATGGTGGGGGTGCAAAGCATCGAAAGCATGCCTGCGCCCACTGCCGGCATCAAAACCGGCAGATCTCGGGTGGGGGGTCCCGAACTCTATGTCTTAGGATCGAGGGTAACAGGAGACAGGCACACGATGTTTACCCAGGTTCAGGCCCTCTTAATGGAGGTAATACCCTACTTCCTGCTTGATTGACTTTGATGAGTATAGGGGTTAAAAGAGTTGATCTACCTCGACATCGTGATGGCTAAACCCTAGATGTCTAGCATGTATGATTATGATTGCCTCTACAGACTAAACCCTCGGGTTTATATAGACAGTGGAGGGGGACTAGGGTTGTACAAAGTTGGTTTACTAGGGAAGGAAACTATACATCCGAACATCAAGCTTGCCATCCACGCAAAGGAGAGTCCCATCCGAACACGGGGGAAGGTCCTCAATCTTGTATCTTCATGGCCCATCAATCCGGTCCACATCACACATCCTGGATCCCCGAGGCCCCCCTAGTCCAGGACTCCCTCAGTAGCCCCCGAACCAGGCTTGAATGACGACGTGTCCAGTGTGCAGATTGCCTTCGACATTGCAAGGTGGGTTCCTCCTCTGTTGGGGATATAACTATTAGGATGACCTGCCCAGGAGGGGCCGGGTTATACTTACAAATACTCTTGAAGCCCAAGACCGAGGTTGAAGATGGCGGTTCAGTTAAGGGACTAAAGCCCAGAGGCGACTTAAGGCCCGTAGAGATAAACCGCCATATGTACATGACTTGTTTTGTAAGGCAAGAATAAGTTAGAGACCGAGTCGAACACTGTTTATGAGCTGGCCGGTAATCTGAGAGCCACTGGGCGTCGACCTCTGTATATAAAGGGACGACCCAGCGGCGGTTCAGGGCAAGTAACATCAGATCAAGAGCTAGGTCAAGCGAGTCCGCTCCATAGTAATCGAGTCATAAGCAATCCCACTCAAAACTAGATCGTAGGCTTTTACCTTCACCGTAAGGGGCCGAACCAGTATAAAGCTCATGTCCTTTGTCCTGATTAACCCTTTTAAGCTTCCTAGTTACGATGGCTCCACGACTAAGTCCTTTCACTAGGACATCTGACATGACAATTCCACGTTTGTTGGCGCCCACCATGGGGCCAGCGCACGGTGGATTTGAGTTCTTGAAGGGCAGCTTCGAAGGGCTGAAGGGATACACTGTGGGCCGGATGAACAAGAGTCGTCGCGGCAAGATCTACATCGATGACGCAGGTTGGGGCCCCGACGCTGGCTCAATTGAGTACCGGGTCCCCTTTGATGGAATCCACATCTTCATTGGCAAGATCGGCGAGCCGGGCCCTGAGCCGATTATCTGCACCGACCTCGTCGAGACGGCTCAGCGTGCGAGACCTACTCGGGCTCTGCCTGCCGTGAAGCGTGCCTTCATGGGATGCATCCATGGAGGACTTTCTGAAGGATCTGCATCTGGCGGTGAGACGGCCATCTATTCTGATGGTGAGTCGTCCATAGGCGAGAGGAATTCGTTATATCAACTGCAAGACAGTGGGCTTGGGGGCTATTCTGATGGCAGCAGTATTCCGGATCTCCTTGAGTCGCCTAGCAGGGTCGGAATCCTCATGGCCGGCATGCAACCTATTCAAGACTCCACAACTGCGGCAGCAATCACCTCTGGGTCAGCAGTAGCTGGAGCAGGAGGCCCTGTGTGCTCGCCACCTCAGGTGCTGATGGATCTCACGGATAAGATGACCGCTCTGTTAACCGCCGCGGTCAACCCGGCGGATCAAGCTCAACATGATGCGGAAGTGGCGTAGTTAAAACTAGATATAGTGCAGGCTAAGGAAGATCTGGCAGCGGAAGATGTCAGGATGACCGTAGAGCGGGCGGCTCTGGATGCTCAGGCTCAGGGGATTCAGGTGCAGACTTTCTGGCTCACGATGGATCAGAACGCGTCCAATGAGGTCATGAGGAGAAGATACTAGAAGACTCAGTCTCGGCTCCCTCCGGCTTATGATCCTCGAAACCTATTCCATACACCCGGTGCAGGGCCCAGTAACCCGCCGGAGATAGACCGGGTTGCGGCACACAGGGTTGGAACGCCGATTCAACCACAGGTGATGGGGCCCCCCATATGAATACTGCTCCACCTCAGTATGTACCAACACCACCGGGTCATTATTCTAACCCGTTGGAGACCATGATCGCTGCGGCGGCACGACTAGCGGCTCTCCCGGTGGAGGGAGACTCTCTGATGGCGGTTGAAACCCGCAGGGTCAGAGAACTTATTCAAACGGCTTTAGCACAACAGGAGGCATACTCATATAGCAGGGACATGATTCATTCAACCCCTCATCCAAGACGGAGCCCGAGCTATAGCAGGCACATGGACTCAGCGACCGTTTCAAGCAACGCCCGGTGCCATAACCAGCCAGGCGGGCATGACCCAGCATGCAATGGAGCCTTTAACTTGGTGGATTAGGACATAATACGTCAAGAGGATGAGCGGGCGGCTCAGCAGGTGGCTGAGCAGGCGGCTCAGCTGACGGCTTACCGACCTTTTCCGATTTATCCGACGACTTCTATTGAGGCAGGCGTGGCCACTAGGACCAGAGGTGTCCCTTGTATGGTGCCAACTCTGTGTAACAAGCGTTTGCCCAAGTATTTCAAAGGACCTAGGAAGGTTCCTAATTATACGGCCGACTTACAACCTGGGGCATGGATTGAAAGCTACGAGATGGCTATGGAGTTACTGGAGGTCAGTGACGCTGCGATGGCCAAGTACTTCACCATGATGTTGGATGGGACCGCCCGCACTTGGTTGAAGGGGCTACCGCCTAATTCCATCAGTTCATGGGCAAAGTTAAAAGCCTGGTTCATTCAGAACTTCAAGGATACATGTAAGAAGCCCATGTCAATTGTGGATTTGACTAATTTCAAGCAGGAGGAGGGTGAGTCCACAACCCATTGGGTGCACCGGGTCAAGGCCATAATACATTCATCTGATAAGATGGATGCCGGCTCTACAGTCTTAATGTTGGAGAAAAATTGCCGTTTTAGCCTCTGAAGATGAAGCTTGGGCGGCTCAAGCGCAATTGTAATGATATGGGTACGCTTATGGCGGCTCTGGTCAAGTACGCCGACTCTCACAGTACCAAGGATCCTGAGTCTGATGATGAAAAGACAGGGAAGGGAAAAAAGAATGGCAACGGCAAGGGCCCTCAATATAACCCGGCAAATCAAGGAGGCAATAATAAATGTAAGGTTGATGGTAGCTTGGAGTTTGTGGCTAACACCAATGCGCAAGGCAACAATCAACGACGTAAGGGGAGGCCACCCCCTCGATCCAGCGGGTCAAGGCCCACGCTTGAGCAGTTACTAAATGAGCCCTGTCCAAGGCATGGCACTCAGCAGAAGCCGACCACTCATCTATGGAAGGACTATACGATCATGAAGGCTTTGAAGAATTTAAACATGTTCGACGGTAATCATGGGCAGGCGGCGGCTCAGGTGGCGGCGGTTTTCATGGCCTGGGCGGTGGTTCAAATTCCAATTCTCAGGGTAATCAAGGTGGTTATAACCAGCAATCTGGCCAGGTTGGTCAGCAACAGCAGCAGCAGTAGGGTGGATACCAGAGCTATCCAAAGCAGCTGAATAGTGGACATTATCATGTGTTTACAACCATTTTGTGCAAACGAGACCAGAAGCTTCATAAGGGGGCCGTGAACGCTGTTGAGCCGGCAGTTCCTCATTATTTGAGATGGTTTGAGCAGCCTATTCTATGGAGTAGGGAAGATCACCCTCCCCGGGTTGATAATCCGGGTCACTTGGCTTTGGTGGTAGCACCTCAGGTTGGTAGATACAAGTTCACTAAGGTGCTCATGGATGGAGGCAGCATCATTACTATCCTCTATTATGAGACCTTTCGCCGCATGGGTTTGACTGACAAAAATCTCAAGACTTCCAACACTATTTTTCATGGAGTGGTTCCTGGTAAGTCGGCTTACCCAGTGGGTAAGGTTGAGCTGGAAGTGGACTTTGGAGATGAACATGATTCCAGGGCTGAGAAGTTAACCTGAGGTGGTCAAAATCAAGAGTCCGTACCATGCCCTCTTTGGGCGGCTGGCTTATGCCAAGTTCATGGCGAGGCTATGTTATGTTTATTTGCAGCTCAAGATGCCGGGTCATAAGGGCACCATCACAGTGCATGGGAGTAGGAAGATAGCCTTGGAATGTGAGGAAGGTGATGCCGCTTATGCTGAATCTGTTTGTGCGACAGAAGAGTTGAAGTTCTACAAGGACAATGTTGACCCGACAGATATGACGTCGTTAAAAAAGCCAACCACAGAGCATGAGCCGGTCATGAAGTTTAAGTCGGCCGAGGATACTAAGCTTGTTGACTTTGTTCCAGGCGACTCATCTAAGCAGTTCAGTATCAGTGCCAATCTGGATCCCAGATAGGAAAGCGCGCTCATCGAGTTCATCGGTGAGAACTGGGACATCTTTGCATGGAAACCTTCTGACATGCCAGGTGTACCGAGAGAACTCACTGAGCACACTCTTAATATTGATCCAAAATTTAAGCCGGTCAAGCAGTTTCTTTGGTGGTTCAATGAGGAGAGGCGTAAGGCCATTGGTGAGGAAGTAGCCCGGCTCTTGGCGGTTGGGTTCATTGTTGAAGTTTTTCATCCAGAGTGGTTGGCCAATCTGGTGTTGGTGCTTAAAAAGAACGACACTTGGTGTATGTGTGTGGATTACAAAGATTTAATTAAGGCTTGTCCGGCTGATCCCTTCGCTCTCCCTCGTATTGATCAAATTATTGATGCTACGGCGGGTTGTGAGTGTTTGAGCTTTTTGGATGCTTACTCTGGTTATCATCAGATCAAGATGGCAATTAAGGACCAGGAGAAGACGGCGTTCATTACTCTGTTTGGAGCCTTCTGCTATGTGTCTATGTCTTTTGGGCTCAAGAGTGTCCAGGCGACTTACCAGCGATGTGTGCAGAATTGTCTTCATAATCAGATTGGGCGCAATTTTTATGCTTATGTGGACGATATTGCGGTGAAATCCAGAGAGAAGGAGACCTTGATAGATGATCTGAAGGAGACCTTTGATAATCTTCGGGTCTACAATATGATGCTTAACCCGACCAAGTGTGTTTTTTGGTGTGCCTGTAGGCAAGCTTTTGGGTTTTCTGGTTTCTAACAGGGGCATCGAGGCTAACCCGGAAAAGATCAAGGAAATTACCTCTCTAGCTAAGCCGGCGTGCATCAATGACGTTCAACGTTTGGCAGGTCGTATCGCTGCTCTAAGCTGGTTCATAAGCCGGTTAGGTGAGAAGTCTATACCACTATATCAAATGATGAAGAAAATAGATAACTTTGTCTGGAGTGATGCTGCTAACGTTGCGTTTGAAGATTTGAAGGGACCGCTAGCTGAGCCGCCGGTCCTTGCTGCTCCCATTGATAAGGAGCCATTATTGTTATATGTGGCTGCTAACACGCGGGCTGTCATCATGGCCATCATGGTGGAGCGCAAGGAGGCTAGCAAAGAGCATCCGGTTCAACGACCGGTTTATTACATCAGTGAGGTGCTTACTGAGTCCAAGCAAAGATATCCACATTGGCAGAAACTCATTTATGGGGTATTCATGTCAAGCCGGAAGCTTAAGCAATATTTCCAGGGTCATCCTATCATTGTGGCTAGTTCTGCTCCTTTAGGAGACATCATTCAAAATAGAGAATCCATAGGACAAGTCGCCAAGTGGGCCATTGAACTTGGTCCTCATGATTTAAAGTACGTGCCACGTACTGCTATCAAATCTCAAGCACTGGTGGACTTCATCAACGATTGGACAGAACTGCAGATGCCTGAAGAGAAGCCAGACAACACGTATTGGACCATTTATGTTGATGGGTATAGGAAATTGGAGGGCTCGGGGGCTGGAGTTGTTTTAGCTTCCCTTTGAGGTGACAAATTTTGTTATGTGCTATGGTTGATGTTTCCATGTACTAACAATGCAGCTGAGTATGAGGCCTTACTCCATGGTCTTCGGATGGCTAAGGAGATGAACTTAAGCCGGGTAAGGTGCTTTGGTGACTCGTATTTTGTGGCTCAACAAGTATCAGGCAAGTGGGATTCCAAGGATCCTTTCATGGCGGCTTATCACCGTGAAGTTGATGCCATTGCTGGACATTTCAAGGGTTACCAAGTGGAGCATATTGACCACAGAAAGAACGAGGTGACTGATGCCTTAAGCCGGCTGGGCTCTCAGCGTAAGCCGGTGCCGCCTAATACTTTCTTGGATATTCTGCATAACCCTTCTGTCAAGTTACCTACAGAGGAAGACTTGGCTGTTCCTGACCCAGAAGCACAATTGGTGGCGGCTCTTCACGTCATCCCAGATTGGATAGTGCCATACTTGGCTTACATGACCCGGGGCGAGTTGCCTGATGATGAAACCTTGGCCAGGTAGATAACCCGGTGGTCTAAGTCAATGACAATTGCCAATGGCGAATTGCATCATCGCAGTGTCATTGGGGCGTTTCAGTGTCGTGTCTCTCCTGAAGAAGTCCAAGAAATTCTACGTAAGATTCATGAAGGGGATTGTGGCCATCATGCCGGGTCAAAATCCCTTGTGGCCAAAGCTATCCATCATGGATTTTATTGGATGATGGCTCATGCTGATGCAGAGGACCTGGTCAGTAAATGTGACGGTTATCAGATGTTCTCAAGACGTGCTCACGTGCCGGCTCAAGAGATTGAGGATGATTCCAATTACTTGGCCGTTTGTAGTCTGGACGCTTGACATGGTTGGGCCTTTCAAAAGGTCCAAAGATAAAAAGACCCACCTCTTGCTGGCGGTTGACAAATTTACAAAGTGGGTTGAGGCAGAGCCAGTTAGTAAGTGTGATGCATCCACGGCGGTCCAGTTCATGAAGAAAGTGATATTCCGCTTTGGCTTTCCACACAGCATTATAACTGACAATGGTACTAATATGTCTAAACGGGCCATGGAAGAATTTGGTCAACATGAGCATATTCGGCTTGATGTGTCATCAGTGGCTCACCCCCAATCCAATGGTCAAGCTGAGAGAGCCAATCAGGAAATCTTGAAAGGCATCAAGCCCCGACTTTTGGTCCCTTTGCAACGGACTCCGGTTTGTTGGGTTGAGGAGTTACCCTCGGTGATATGGAGCATCAATACTACTCCTAACAGGTCTATGGGTTATACGCCCTTCTTCATGGTTTACAGAGCTGACGCGGTTCTCCCTAGTGACATCCGTCATGACTCGTCCCGTGTGGCGGCTTATGTTGAGGTGGACAATGAACAAGCGCGTCAGGATGCACTTGACTTGTTAGATGAAAAGCGTGACTTGGTAGCAGCTCGCTCGGCGATTTACCAACAGGACCTGCACCGCTATCACAGCCGCCGGGTTAGGTCTAGAACATTTCAGGAAGGTGATTTGGTGCTCCGGCTCATCCAAGACCAAAATGATGCACACAAGTTATCCCCACCTTGGGAAGGGCCCTTTGTGGTCAGCAAGAACTTGACCAACGGGTCATACTACCTTATCGATGTTCGAGAGCACAAAGACTCACGTAAGTTGGAGGAGGTGACCCGCCGGCCGTGGAATATCGCTCATCTTCGGCCTTACTACACTTGAGCCACCGGCTCTCATGATGTACATATTTTGACAATGTATATATTATGATAAATAATAAAGCAGGACTTCTGTCCTTTTTTATCCTCAAAGGTAATATGTCATAGTTATTATCATTGTCATCTCAAATGATCACTTGGGGGCTGATCGTATATGAATCGATCTTAACCCGTTTGATCCGGCTTATGATCGTATTCGAATCTAGCCGTTAAACCTTATGATCATTAGGGGGCTTCCTATTCAAACATAGGTTGTATTTGAACCAAAGAGAACATAGCTGTCGGTACCCTCTTGATTGGCACATTGCCGAGCTCACTAGGGGGCTTCTTGATCGTATTCGAATTATAGCTCAACCCCTTTTGGGAACCAAGTTTGATCGTATTCGAATCAGAGTCGTTAAAAACCTCTCAAGGTCATTATGGGGCTTCCTGTTCAAACATAGGTCGTATTCGAACCAAAGAGAACATAGCTGTCGGTACCCTCTTGATCGGCGCAACGCCAAAGCCACTGGGGGCTACATGATTGTATTCGAATCCTAGCTTAACCCCTTTGGAACGGTTTACTAATTGTATTCGAATCAGAAGCCTTGAATTCCTTATATTCTATTTGGTTTGCATTTTCTTTGAAAGCAACCTTTATTTGACTTGAGACTTTTTTGAGGTTTAAAAGTACAAGTGTGGTTAATTTTAACCCGGCTTGATTTTGGCTGATATGTCGCCAATATATGAGAATCATCGTACCTTTGGAAGTATTGGTTTCCAAAGATTGGGTTATCACCCTTACTATCCGGGTCACTTAAGCCGGCAGTACAAATCAAAAGATCACAGGTATAAGATTATAGTTGTGTTTCAACATTATATGTTACAATAGGCTTATCTATGATTCTTTTTCTATCTTAATGTATCAAGCTATTTTGACCCGCCTTGTGGTAAATCGCCAAGGGATCTTGTGATCTATTTCTATGTGCAGGACAGTTAAAAGACTCCGTCAAGCATAAGGAAAGCAGATGAAAAGTATAACACGGGTGAATATAATATGGCGGCTTAATAGTATTAAGCACCAATAACGTGCACGATGGCATGGCAAAAGCAAAGTTATTTCTATTCTATTACACGACTCCCCGAGTCCAAATGATTCATATTGTTTTTTAGCACATCACATGTATCAACCCCTGATACGTCTCCAACGTATTTATAATTTTTTATTGTTCCATGCTATTATATTACCCGTTTTGGATGTTTATGGGCTTTACTTTACACTTATATATCAGTTTTGGGAGTAACCTACTAACCGGAGGCCCAGCCCGTATTGCTGTTTTTTTTTCCTATTTCAGTGTTTCGGAGAAAAGGAATATCAAACTGAGTCCAAATGGAATGACACCTTCGGGAGCGTGATTTTTTGAGCGGACGTGATCTAGAGGACTTGGAGTGGAAGTCAAGCAACCACCGAGGTGGCCACGAGGGTGGAGGGCGCCCCCCTACTAGGCGCGCACCCAATCTCGTGGGCCCCTCGGGCGTCCACCGACCTACTTCTTCCTCCTATATATACCCACGTACCTCAAGAACATCAGAACAGACCACGAAAACCTAATTCCATCGCAACAACCTTCTGTATCCGCGAGATCCCATCTTGGAGCCTTCGCCGGCGCTCTGCCAGAGGGGGGACCGATCACGGAAGGCCTCTATATCATCTCCAAGGCCTCTCCGACGAGTTGTGAGTAGTTTACCACAGACCTTCGGGTCCATAGTTATTAGCTAGATGGCTTCTTCTCTCTCTTCGGATCTCAATACAAAGTTCTCCTCGATCTTCTTGGAGATCTATTCGATGTAACTCTTTTTGCGGTGTGTTTGTCAAGATCCGATGAATTCTGGGTTTATGATCAAGTTTATCTATGAGAAATATTTGAATCTCCTCTGAATTCTTTTATGTGTGATTAAGTTATCTTTGCAAGTCTCTTTGAATTATCAGTTTGGTTTGGCCTACTAGATTGATCTTTCTTGCAATGGGATAAGTGCTTAGCTTTGGGTTCAATCTTGCAGTGTCCTTTCCCAGTGATAGCAGGGGCAGCAAGGCGCGTATTTTATTGTTGCCATCGAGGATAAGAAGATGGGGTTTATATCGTATTGCATGAGTTTATCCCTCTACATCATGTCATCTTTCTTAATGCGTTACTCTGTTCTTTATGAACTTAATACTCTAGATGCATGCTGGATAGCGGTCGATGAGTGGAGTAATAGTAGTAGATGCAGGCAGGAGTCGATTTACTTGTCACGGACGGGATGCCTATATACATGACCATGCCTAGATAATCTCATAATTATTCGCTTTTCTATCAATTGCTTGACAGTAATTTTGTTCACCCACCGTAATACTTATGCTATCTTGAGAGAAGCCACTAGTGAAACCTATGGCCCCCGGGTCTATCTTTTATCATATAAGCTTTCAATCTACTTTTATTTGCATCTTTACTTTTCCTATCTATATTATAAAATACCAAAAATATATTTATCTTATCATACTATCTCTATCAGATCTCACTTTCACAAGTGGCTTTGAAGGGATTGACAACCCCTTTATTGTGTTGGTTGCGAGTTCTTGTTTGTTTGTGTAGGCGCGTGGGACTTTTGAGGAGCCTCCTACTGGATTGATACCTTGGTTCTCAAAACCTGAGGGAAATACTTACGCTACTATTGCTGCATCACCCTTTCCTCTTCAAGGAAAACCAACGCAAGCTCAAGACGTAGCAGCCGCCACGACGGATTAATTCTCCTGTTCGCCTGAAGTGTCCGGGTTAGCCCTCTCCGCTTCTTCGCCTTGTTCCCTTTCCTGGAAGGTTGATGATGATCAGTCAATGCCATTCAAAGCTTCAAATTCAGCTTCATCATCAACTAGTCCGGCCGGGTCAACTTCAGGGGCGAAGGTATGCTTACGGAGTGGGGGATCAAGCTGGTCACTTTATAATGAGGCGTTGCGATTCTCCGGTTCCCCGCATCATAGCCCGACTGGTACTTGGAGAGATCTGCTTCGTCAGCTATCAGGGTGGCCACAGGGCGTATCTCCTTCACACAGGTGGCAAAGTCTTCCTGTTCAAAGGGAGTGACATCCGCCTTAAAGCTTGGATAACCAGTGGCGAGGTCGGCCGGGTCTAGCTCCGGTAGCCAAGCTTTGGCCCGACTTAAGGCAGCCACAGCTCCGGCTCTCACAGACGATTGCCTCAGTTCGGTGAATCGCTGGGGTAGCACATAAAGTTTCTTTAGCACGTCTACCAGGAGTGTGGGCACTTCATTGGACAGGGCCACCGAGGCTAAGGCACGTTGAGACCCGGTGTACAGTTGTTCCACCAGCGTATAAACCGCCTTCAGCTTGATCAGCATATCTTGGTTCAGATTTGAACTCCCGGGGCCTGCATAAACATGGTTAGGTGAGTCAATTCCAATTTATATGATCAATTGAAAGGTTCAAGCATTTAACACTTGCAGGACGACTTACCAAAGATCGCCCAGACCATCTGAGAGACATGGCGTTTTAAGCTGGTTAATTCACCGGTAGCCTCTTCAAGAGCCGCCTCTGCCTTCTCGGCTCGATTAATTAATGCAATATTTTCATCAGCCCAGGCCTTTTTCTCCATTTCAAAGTCTTTCTTCTGTTTTTCTTGTTCAAAAATGCTGAATTTAAACTTGGAATCAGCTCTTTGGGTTTCCGTCTCTTGGGCCTCAAGGCGGTTCTTCAGATCAGCCACTTCTGATTCAAGTTGACTCGTGGCGGCCTATACAAATACCGTGTCAAAATCAGGACAATCATGAGGCAATATTAAGTCCCATGCCTTTCGCAAGCAACAACACTTGGCACTTGGGGGCTAATGTCTATCGAAGAATTTTACTTAAAGTGGCGGTTCATGACAGTAAGTCCCAAGCACTTTGCGAGCAACAGTACTTGGCACTTGGGGGCTAATGCATATTGCTGTTTAAGCTTTTTAACTATTTGATTCTATAAACCATATGAAGGACCGACTCAACCATGCTGGTTAAGCCGCCCCTTGGGGACTACAGAGTAAGCCGGATTTCTTATATATGTTATCCAATTAAGTTACTAATGTCACTAAGTTTGTTTCTAAGTCTACAGCGTATTCATCATAAGCAATAGACTTGGGGGCTGGCATAAGTAAGGATAAATGGGTATAGAGAAAAGATTGTACCTCAAACTTCTGGTGCATCTGCTTCACCATGTCAATCTCGATGTCACGACTGATGTGCACTTGGCTCATGTAGCCAGAAAATACTTCTTCAAAACTCATGTGAGTATAATCAGCAACATCAAGTTTGACCTGTGGTGTTCCATAAGCTCGTCCTTGGCGGAACACTTGGCCAGCATGGTTGGCCTCCCCGGCTCAGCAAAGCCGGTTCTGGTGATCTCGACATCAGTGTCTTGAGGATCATCCGTCCTGACCGGGCTAGGGACTTCCGGGTTTTCCGAGCCATCAACGGCTCGCTCAGCAGGTGGATCAGCAATTGGAGTTGGTATGTCTTGAGCCGGTTCAGGTGGCGGCTCATGAGTTCAAGATTCAGGCCCGACTGTTCCAAGTTCTGGCTCTGTTAAGACCGTTTCTTCGGCCAGCTTGTCCTTGTTGACCCTTTTGCTGAGCTTTGCTTTTCCACTGCATAAAATCAAAAGGTTAATGGCAAATACAGGATAAGCAGGTTATCATTAGCCTGACGCAGTCTTGAAAGCCGGCAGATTGGACTGCATTGAGTCGCCGGAGGAAGGGGAAGTTTCCTGATAATCCGAGTCAGAAGAATTGAGCGGTTAACGAGTGAGACCCGCCAAAGGATAAAAGAGATGTAAATAAGAGGTAACCTCGTTCTGGCGCTTCCTTGGGGTGTTCGGCAAGCCCGAGGAGAGCTCCACGTCTGCCTCCGGCTCTCATGAATCTGTCGCTTCAAATGGAATTGAGGATCTTGATAAGCTAAGGGATGTGAAAATCTTACTTTCTGGGTTACTCTGCGGATTTTATATCTTGGCAAAGGCTCGGAGTCGGAGGAAATGATAGTTACCTCTTCAGCCTTGCTATGGCTTGCTCCTGTGTCCTCCTGTTGATAATCAGTGTTGATAAGATGGTTAAAAAGGAGCCAAGAGAGTCAAGGGCTACCTCCGACTCAGAAGAATCTTCTAGCCGAAGCAAGTTAGAGGTGGTGGCTTTCTTTCCCTTCTTCTTGGCAGCCTCTTTCCTAGCGGCTCTCTTGGCCTTCCTGGCTTTCTTCGCAGCTTCATGGTCATATTTGACCTTCCAGAATTTGTCACCCGCCTGTAAAGAGTTAGTAGAGGTATGAGTATGGATAAAACATCGAAAAACCAAAGTAATTTATTCAGATGGGCGGCTTACCGCTGGAGCCAGGTTAGCCTCACAAAAGGGGGCTAAGCCCACCTTACCACAATCTGCTAGGCTCTCGTTCAAAATGGACTTTGTCATATCGTTGATGACATCTTCAGGCAAGTCATTAGGGCTGTGCCACAGAGGGTCATCCTTTTTGCCTGTATAGGTGCACATCAAGCCGTGGTGGCGGCTCAATGGAATGACCCGCCAAGTGAAACAAACCCAGACTAAATAAATGCCAGTTAACCCATTCCCTAGAAGAGCTTCGATCTTTGCTAGGGTAGGCGCGAGTGTTTGCGCTCGGCGGCTGTAATGTTTTCAGGAAGCTGAAGGTTGGACCCAAGACGTAGAGCGCGAAACCCGGGCAGAGGGTTCTCACCAGCCGGAGAGGTGTCTTGGCAATAAAACCATGTCTGGTTCCAGTCTTTTGGATGACTCGGCTGATTGGCATAAGGAAAAATCACTTCTCTCCGACGTTGGACCGAGACACCACCAAGTTCCAAGCTCTGGCCATTGGCGCATTCATTCTGGCGGTTCAAGTAAAATAGCTTTCTGAAGAGTAAGATGTTGGGTTCTTCTCCAAGGTATACTTCGCTGACCACTTGGAAATTGCAAATGTTAGACACGAAATTGGGTCCGATGTCTTGTGGACGGAGGTCAAAAAAGTGTAAGACATGCCTAAAGAATTTTGAGCTGGGTGGTGAGAAACCCCGGTTCATGTGGTCCATGAAAACGATAACCTCCCCCGTTTTGGGTAGAGGAAATTCCTCTTCCGGGTTAGGAGCACAATAGGACATGATCTCTTTCTTCGGCAGATAGCTGGTCTTCACAAAGTCATCCAGCGTGCTGTCTGTGACGATGGATTTGAACCAGTTGCAGGAAGTGGGTGCTTTCGGTGCCATTGTGACGAAAGCCTAAGACAGAATAAAATTACCGGTTCAAAGTTAAGCCGGAGAGAATGACATTATAGTGCATATTCAAGATGGCGGCTTATAAAGGGGCCTAATGGTATATGGATAATTATGTCAAGATTATATAAGCCGCCATAGGCTCCGTAAGCAGTTAAAAGTTGTTTAAACCGCCATGGGTGGTCAAGGTTATCAATTGCAATGTTCTTTTTAAGCCGGTGATAAGAGTCGCCATGACAAGGTGGATCTAGCAAATACAGGTTTTTTGCCTAAGTGTTGCATAAACAAGTTTCACAAACTGCAGCTACTATTTTGGATCAAATGGCTGTTCAATAAACAAAAAAATTCTAGACCTAAAAACATGGTACAGAGGAGTTCATGCGTTCTATTGAGGTTTCTTTACAAAGAAAAAGGATCTGCTAGAACTAAAAATGGATGCGAAACAGCTACCGCATGAGGTCTATGCTACTGTTGGATCAAAAGAGGCTATGGCAGAAGAAACACGAAGAAACCAAGATGAACTGCGAACTGTACAGAAGAACTCGCAAACCCTAGCATGGATCTAAGATGCAGAAAGGGGAAAACTTACAGCAACAGATATGTTGCAGAGGCACGCCGCCGTTCTCTGGACGGATTCAGGTTGATGCAGCGGCCAAGGTCGACGGAGGTGAGGTGCACTGCGGCGGCGGCAGAGCTCGAGTGACAGTAGGGGGCGAGAGGAAGAAGACAAGGAAAGGGAAGAATGAAGAAAGACCTGGTCGGGTCTATTTATAAGGAAGGACTACTAAAAGAGAGCGAAAAACAAGGAGGCCAAAAACATAAGTTATCCAACTACAAGGATGCCTCAATTTTCGGGATGGTCATTGAGGAAAAGATCCGTTGAGATACATTGGACAAAACGTTCATTTATGATAGATGACGTCATGGCGGGTTACTGTAAATCCAATGGATGACGTCATGGTGGGTTACAAATATTTCATAAGCAAAGAGCAGAAGATTTTTCTTAAGTGTTGAAGATTTACATGAACCAGTTCAAATCAATATGGGGCCTAATGTTGTGGATATAACTATTAGTATGACCTGCCCAGGAGGGGCTGGGTTATACTTACAAATACTCTTGAAGCCCAAGACCGAGGTTGAAGATTGTGGTTCAGTTAAGGGCCCAAAGCCTAGAAGCGACTTAAGGCCCATAGAGATAAACCGCCATATGTACATGACTTGTTTTGTAAGGCAAGAATAAGTTAGAGACCAAGCCGGACACTGTTTATGAGCCGGGCGGGAATCTGAGAGCCGCTGGGCGTCGACCTCTATATATAAAGGACGACCCGGTGGCGGTTCAGGGAAAGTAACATCAAATCGAGAGCTAGGTCAAGCGATTCCGCTCCCTAGTAATCGAGTCATAAGCAATCCCACTCAAAACTGGATTGTAGGCTTTTAACTTCACCATAAGGGGCCGAACCAGTATAAACCTCGTGTCCTTTGTCCCAATTAACCCCTTTAAGCTTCCTAGTTGTGATGGCTCCACGACTAAGTCCTCTCACAAGGACATCTGATGTGACAATTCCACGACATCCTCCGAATACTGCAAAGCAATTTGAACAACGGAACCGCCTTCGAGCTTTCGATGATGATGCAGTATCCGGCTTTTATTTCTACGGTCTTGTTAGGTGGGCCCTCCATGATACTCTGGACGGCTTCGGCTTCACATTAAACATCGTATTCTTCGGCTTCTGCACCTCCGTCGCCTCGGCTTCCACGTGTCAGATGAATACGAAGGGTCCAAGCGTTTTTGCAGATAACACCCTGACGGAGTATGGAAGGCGTTTATTTAAGGAGATTGGATCTCAGATGCCATTCTCAACCAGGCGAAAAAATCCTTGGAGCTGGCCACAGACAACCGCACAAACATGGCTGGCGCTCCCTGTTCTTCCTCAAGCTCTCACGGCCCTCAAAAAGGCGATTGGGAGAGTTGCTCGGTCTCCCACACCCAGCTGACCAAGCTCCTGGTGCAAGGATATCTTCCCCTCGCAGACCTGGTTCTCGTCCGGGCGGGATTAACTTCCATAAATGGCGAAGCCCTGGCGGAAAATTTCCCAAATCCTTCAGAAGGGGAGCGAGTGTGCTTTGTTTCCTTCCTTTTAAGAGGCGTTGGATTCCCAATCCACCCTTTCCTCCGAGGTCTCCTGGAGTACTATGGCCTCCAGTTGCACAATCTCACGCCAGGCTCCATTCTGCACATCACAGGCTTCGTTGCTCTTTGTGAGCTGTTCCTAGGCTGCAAGGCCCATTTTGAATTACGGAGGAAGCTTTTCTGCCTCGTCCCCCGCTCCTAGAAATGATCTATATTCGGGGTGGGCGGTGCCGAAGTATGGCGTACATCTGGGACAGGATACCTGTCCGTCACTCCGAAGAAGGCATCCAAAGAGTGGCCCTCAGAGTGGTTTTATATTGAAGACGTTGTCCTCCCAGACCCAATCCGGCGGGGCGTACCCGAATTTTGCAATGCTATGTTAAAGAAACACCACAGCCGGTGTCCCCCGTAGCCTCAAAGAGGAGGACGGTGCGGAGATTAAGAAGTTAATGAGCAAGATAAAGATACTCGCCCAATCCGGACTGTCCATAATTGAGCTGATGGCGATTTCAATAACGCGAGGCGTTCAACTACTCCAATTCAGAGGACTCCCCATGTGGCACTACAATGGGGAGGATGACGTATCACGCTACGGGCGTAAGGGTCCGGACAACTTTACCACCTTGGCCTCCATGTTGGCTGATCTTTATAAAGGGGAGAAAGAAGATTTTACTTGCCTTAAGTGCCGAGAGGGCCTTTCCATGTACAACGCTCCTAGCTGGGTGACCTTTCGCTTTGTAACCTTACTGAATCCTCTTCCTGAGTTGCACCTAGTTGAAATTAATCCGACTATGTTTAACAGGAATGGAGGAAGGTTGTCGTGGGGATCTATAGCCCCGCTCCGCAGCCGGAGGACTATAGTCGAGACCTAGATCCTGGATTTGAAGAGGAATCGGATATATTAATAGAGCTCAAGGAGGGGGTCTTTTATCAGGTGAGCTACGACGGCACAGAGGTGGACATCCTAGCTGATTATCATGGCCTTCTCCCCTCCTCCCATGTAAGTACCCAGGAGATGTCTCTTTCAAAAGAGTTTTCTCATCGCGCCTCACCCACCGCACTATCTCGTGCTCCAAAGTGGTGGCACTCGTCTCACCACGCCGCATCAGAAGCGTCCCTTAAGAAGGCGACGCCTACGCAGGGCAGATCTTCAAAAAGAAAGGCGGACGACGATACTTCTGAGCGCCCACCTTCATCAAAAAGGTATGGTTTTTAATATGCCCTTGGTAGATATACCGAATTGTGACGTTTCCCGCTGTGCCACATTTTTTAGGAATAGCATACGTTGGACTGTGTCCGGAGGCCTCACTGGTCATGCATCACCCAATCCAACCCCGGACCCTATCCGGGTTGATACAGGTGCAATGCTGGATTATCCTATCCCAGAGGATTTGGATAATGTATCTGTTACCAACTCCGAAGTGGAGAGTGTGATGAACCATCGGCGCCGGAGGGCGGCTATGCACGACCCAAGTTTCATCGAAGAGGCATTCAATGCCTTCAACTCAGCGGATGCATATATCCGAGCTGCTCGAGATGGGCTCGCTGGAGCCACTCACTAGCTATCAAAGGATATGTGGGTAAGATCATGTGTCAGTAGCCCCCGAGAATTGAAGCACTTGACACAACTGATTTAAGGATCGTTGCATAATAAGGTACTCACAGAGAAGAAGAACATGCTATCTCAGGAGCTGGAAAAATGTCGGACCCAGCTAACTGTTTTCACCGTCGAACTGGCGAAGTCCAAGGAGGAACCGACTGGTAATGTCCACTACTGTCCGGAAAATATAATCATGTGCCAACAATGTTTTTTGAAAAACACTAATGTAGTTACGACGACAGGATCGTCGGATCAGCTAGAAGAGCGATTGAAGGACGCGCAGGCGGATAAACAACATGCCGAAAGGCAAGAGGCCGCTGGTCAGCGTATACTAAACAGGGATGAGAAGAACAAGCTGCAAGATGCCAACATCAAGCAGGTCGAGGAGCTGAAGGACATACGATCCCAAGAGAACAGAAAACTGAAAGGCGGCATATTCGGTATGCTTTTTAACCTCACTTCCATACAGTCCCCTCATAGGAAGTTTAACAGGTTTGTTTCTGTAGGTGTGCTGACTGGGCGGCCCGAAGGAGAAGTGTCCAGATTTCAAGGCGATCTGCTACAAGAGCTGTCCAAAGTGCATGATTGAGCCCGGAAGGCAATGAGGAACATTGCTAAAGCTTTATGGTCGGCTGATTCTCCTCCAGGAACTATGGAGGAACTCATGAATTTATTCAAGGGAGCTCGTCGCCGCTTTGGACTCTAGAAGGTATCAGCATGCTGAGAAGGCACACGAGAGGCCCGGGCCATGGTGAAAATATAGTACACTGGACTTGATCCGAATCATATGGCCCGGGTCGGGCCTTGGGGACCAGATGGACAGGAAATTCCTGTTAGCTTAGTATATGACCAAGTAAAGATAACTGCCAAGTTTTCGCAATAGGATTTTAAGCTAGACAACTTATTAGATGGTCTAGAGGAGGAGGAAGTTTTCGAGTCCAAGTAGTAATGTACTTTTACCGACAAACGTATCTCCAGCCGAATTATAAAATGATTGTCATGGCAGACCTTCCACTTTAACCTCCGAAATCCAAAGTTTGGAGTGTTTACGTATACTATACCAGTGGTAAACACCGAAGTATGTTCGGAAACCATCCAGTCCGATCATAGTTGCTTGAACAGACAAGTTGTATTTAGGGAGTTATGTTATATTACATTTGATAGTAAGAAACATCTTCCAGAGAGAATAGTTCCATTAAGGGTTCCTCTCCTTGGGCCAGCATGCGTTGCTGTGCATGCCTGAGCTATGGTTCCTCTCCTAGTTCAGGTTATATTTTGGGGGCTTGTATCACAACGAGGGCAGTTCGTCTGTTGTCCACCGACTTATTATTCCCTTAAGAACGCTAGCTTTCAGCTTAACCCGTCTGAGGTACACGTCCGGATAACCCAGCTGTAACAATCGTAGAGGTGCTCCCTTTATGCCCTAGCCGAACAAGAGGGAACGTAGGGCATAAGCATAGGAGCCAGGCAACCCAGCATGGCAAAAACATAAGTCATAAAGGTGCATATAATGGCAAAGGAAAGACATATATGAGAAGACGACACATATATACGGTGAGCTTGATGCTCGAAAAATAATAATAGGCTTCTGTGACAAGAAGCCCCTAGGTATTGGGGGGTATGTACATTTAAGGATGTATACCCCTTAAGTGCGCGGTTTATCCGAACATGGGCTAGAAGTCGCATCAAAACGAAAAGAAGAAAGAGAAAAAAGAAAACGAATGATGAGTCTGGACTTAGGTGTAGAATCTTCAGAGTCTGGCAGCGTCCCATGGGTTCGGCTCTAAACAATTGTCCGACGCATTACGAAGGCGATAGGCTCCTCCAATGAGAACTTCATCTATAATGAAGGGACCCTCCCATTTGGGCCTGAGCTTGTCCTTTTTCTTCTCTGGTAGGCGTAAAACAAGTTCCCCGACATTATAAGTCTTGGCCCGCACTTCTCTGCTTTGGTATCTTTGAACTTATTGTTGGTAGAATGTTGAACGAGCTTTTGTGACATCGCGCTCCTCCTCCAGGCCATCTAAGTCATCTTGCCGATCGAGCTCGGCCTCTCTCTAGGTGAGTCGTGAATAATATCGCAGGGCAAGACGGCCTCTGCACTGTACACCATGAAGAATGGTGTGTATCTGGTCGTGCAATTGGGCGTGGTCCGCATCCCCCAGAGTATGGAGTCGAGCTCCTCAACCTAGTGTTTATCGGACTCCTTTAAGGATCGCACTAGTCTGGGTTAAATGCCGCTCATTATTAGGCCATTAGCCCGTTCAACTTGCCCGTTTTTGTTTGAGGGTGATAGACGGAGGCATAATCGAGCTTGATGCCCAGATTAGCACACCAAGTTTTTACCTCATCGGCTGTGAAGTTAGAGCCGTTATCGGTGATGATGCTGTGTGGGACACCATAACGGTGAACGACACCGGATATGAAATCTATCACTGGTCCGGCTTCGGTCATTTTAACTGGTTTGGCCTCACCATGACCAACAGGTATTTTTTTCTTATGGCTTCCCCCTTTAACGGGTCCGACCATGTCAAGCCCCCAAACCGCAACAGGCCAAGTAGTGGGGATTGTTTGTAGGGCGGTAGGCGGCATATGGCTTGGATTGGTGAAAAGCTGGCATCCTACGCAACATTGGGCAAGGTCTTGTGCATCTTCTCGGGCCGTAGGCCAGAAAAAACCGGTACGAAAGGCCTTACTTACAAGGGCCCGGGCTGCGGCGTGATGGCCGCCGAGAGCAGCATGGATTTTGGCCAAGAGCTGCCGCCCCTCTTCTTCGGAGATACATCACTGAAGGACTCTGGTAGTAATTTTCTTGTAGAGCTCTCCTTCATGAACCTTGTAGGCTTTCGAGCGTCGAATGATGCAGCGGGCCTCATTCTGGTCCTCAGGGAGCTCTCGCCTATTAAGGTAGGCCAGGAAGGTTTCGGTCCATGGGGCGATTACTGCCATGATTACATGGGCCGACGGTCTTATTTCGGTGGTCGAGCCTCCGATGATATTAGAATTGTGTTTGGAATCTGGGGGTATCATCAGCTCCGGACTGGTGTTGCTGCTCTCATCCTGCCATACCATGGATGGCTTGAAAACACTCTCCACAAAGGTATTGGGTGGGACGGAGTCGCGCTTAGCGCCCATGCGAGCAAGGATGTCTGCTGCTTGATTACTCTCTCGAGCCACGTGATGAAACTTGAGCCCCTCAAACCAAGCTGATATTTTAAGTACGGTGTTGTGGAAAGCCGCCATCTTCGGATCTTTGGCAGCAAATTCTCCATTTATTTGGTATATTGTGAGGTTTGAATCCCCACGCACCTCGAGGCGTTGTATGCCCATAGAGACGGCCATCTAAAGACCATGCAATAGGGCCTCATATTCGGCTGCATTATTAGATTCTATATACAGTATTTGGAGCACATAACGGATTGTGTCTCAAGTGGGGGATGTTAGGACGACACCAGCCCCAAGTCTGTCTAGCATTTTAGAGTCGTCGAAGTGCATCACCCAGTTGGAATATGTGCCGTACTCTTTAGGGAGTTCAGCCTCTGTCCGTTAGGCGACGAAGTCAGCCAACACCTGAGATTTAATGGCTCGGCGTGGCTTATATGTTATTTCAAACGGTAAGAGCTCAATGGCCCATTTGGTGATCCGGCCGGTGGCGTCCCGGATGTTTATATATCATTAAGTGGTACTTTGGAAGCCACCGTGATCGAACACTCTTGAAAGTAGTGTCACAGCCTCCGGGATGCCATGAAGACCGCATACCCTATCTTTTCATGATGTGGGTATCAGGATTTGCATGGTGTGAGGACCGTTGATACATAGTATACTGGTTTTTGAAGTGGTAATTTCTATCCCTCTTCCTCTTGTTCGACGACGAGCACCACACGCACCACCTGGTGCGTTGTGGATATGTATAGTAACATGGGTGCGTCGATGTTTGGCGCGGCCAGGATTGGATTTCTTGCTAACAAAGCTTTTATTTCTTCCAGTCAAGCTATTGCAGCATCCCTCCTTGCAAAGTGGTCGGTGTGTCGGAGCAGGCGATGCAATGGCAGTTCCTTTTCTCCTAATCTAGAGATAAAGCGGCTCAAAGCTGCCATGCACCCGGCTAGTTTTTGGACCTGCTTGAGGTCTGTTGATGTAGCCAACTGTGACAGGGCTCGGATTTTGGCTGGGTTTGCTTTGATTCCCCTATTGGAAACAATGAACCCAAGCAGTTTTCCGGCAGGAAGGCTGAAAACGTACTTTTCTGGATTGAGTCGTATGTCATATTTTTGGAGGTTGTCGAATGTAAGGCGTAAGTCGTCCACCAATGACTCGACATGCTTAGTTTTGATGACTACATCATCTACATATGCCTCAACTGTCTTGCCGATTTTCTTTTCCAGGCACGTTTGAATCATGCGTTGGTATGTGGCACCGACGTTTTTGGGCCCGAAGGGCATGGTGTTGAAGCAGAAGGGCTCGTATGGGGTGATGAATGTCGTTGCTGCTTGGTCGGATTCCTTCATTTTGATTTGATGGTATCCGGAGTATGTGTCGAGGAAGCACAGTGAGTCATGTACTGCGGTTGCATCAATAATCTGGTCGATGTGAGGTAGTGGGAAGGGAACCTTAGGGCAGGTTTTATTAAGGTCCTTGAAGTCGACACAAAAGCGCCAGGATTTATCCTTCTTTGGCACCATGACCAGGTTTGCTAGCCAGTCTGGATTTTTGATCTCTCTAATAAACCCGGCTTCAAGTAGCTTGGCTAGCTCTTCACCCATAGCCTGTCGTTTGGGTTCGGAAAATCGCCGCAGCTTTGCTTGACTGGTTTGTATCCCTTCAGTATATTGAGACTATGTTCGGCCAGCGCTTGTAGGATTCCTGGCATATCCGAGGGGTGCCAGGCGAAGGTGTCCCAATTCTCACGCAAGAACGCGTGCAATGCGGTGTCGACCGTCGGATCCAGTTGTGCCCAATGGAAGCTGTTTTCTTGGGGTCCCTCGGGTGAACTTGAAATTTGACTATCTTGTCTGCTGGCTTGAAAGAAGTGGATTTAGTCCTTTTATGAAGAATTACGTCGTCTCTATCCACTATGGAACACAGAGTAGTGAGCTCCTCGGACGCCAGGGCTTCGGACAGTGCCTCGAGGGCCAGGGATGCGGTTTTGTTTCGGTGCGGAGTGCTATGTCTGGATCACTAGCGATAGTGATAACACCGTTGGGCCCAGGCATTTTGAGCTTCATGTACCCGTAATGAGGTATGGCTTGAAACCGTGTGAATGTGTCTCGCCCTAACAGGGCATGATATCCGCTGTTGAAAGGGGCTACCAGGAAGATTATCTCTTCAGATCTATAGTTCTCTGGCGTGCCGAATACCACATCAAGTTAATTTTTCCCCGAGCATCTTGCTTCTCGACTGGGGATAAATCCTTGAAAGGTTGTATTACTTTTCTCAATGCGACTCTTGTCCATTTGCATTTTATTGAGCGTGTCTTCGTAGATGAGGTTCAGTCCACTGCCGTCGTCCATGAGAACTTTAGTGAGGCGAAAGCCGTCTACAATTGGGTTTAGAACCAAAGCGGCTGGTGCTAGGACTGATCGGGCCCTTGGCTCGTCACTGGCGTAAAAGGTTATCGCCATATCGTTCCAAGGATTTATTGCGGGTACGTGATTGACTTCGGCGAGGCCGTGGAGCGCCATTTTACGCCAGTTGTTTGAAGAAAAGGTCCCAAAGACCGTAAACACATTGAGGTCGTTATCCTCGGGGGAATGCCTTGCCGGAGTAGTGTTGGTGAGAATAGCCCCCCCCCCCCGCTTTTAGCAACCTGCCGGAGTATCCAACATGCCCGAAGGCTATGAGTTGGTTCAGAATTTGGCATCACGTGTATCTGACAGGGCTTGTCGAGCCATTCATCAACGACAGTTATGTGTCCTAGTAAGGGCTTAGTTTTTCTTTCCATGAAGTAATGATCAGGTGCCCCATAAGGGAGCATCCTTTTTGTCCGGCCGGTGGGTGGCTTAAAGGCCGGTGGTTCCCACCGAGCTGTCTGGGCTTTCCAAGCGCTTTCCATTGAGCAATACTTCTGTACTATGTGTGCTAAATCTGCAAAGTAAAATATGTGGCGCCGATTGAGGGCATTGAGGATCCCCTCATCCGTACAGCTGCGGTAAAAGACTGATACCGCATCATCGTCGCAAAAATCTTTGATATTGTTTTTAACAAGTAGGAATCTACCCCGAAAGTGATGGACTGTTTCCTGAGGTTGTTGTCGTATATACATTAAATTGCATATGTTCGGGGGACCGGAATTGCTTGGAGAGTATTGATTGTGGTGGGTGGGTTGGCTTAAATCTGAACCCTGACCCATTGTGGAATCCGGATTTTGAAAAATTTCTGAGGTCATTGGCCTAGGAACCGGAGTGTCCTGGGGGTTTTTAGACTCAACACCTAATTCTATGTTCGGAGGACAGATGATCTCTTCTCGAAGATGAGTGTCCGGGTCGTAGGGTTCGGAGACCCGAACATAGTTTGTTTTCAGCATAGGAGGAGCGCTATCCTCAACTTGTTCTTCCATGATAGTCACCAGGTGGGTGACAGGTGGAGACCTGATTTCCCTCTAATCAGGTTTAAGCCCAACCAGATCATAATCTGTTGTGACCCCCAAGGCGGCGATGCGATCTAGCAGTTCGTTTAAAGACGAGACATCTTCCGGATCCATCTTATCGACGCTTTCGGGGTTGATGCGGAGATGATTTTTGGCAATACGGGGGACCGCCTTAGGCTTAATGGCCGGGCGGGCGCCTATGGTGAAATTGCCGATCTGGAGGATCTGCCCAGGAACTAGGGCCCTTCCAGAGATGATTTTGACGTTGACCGCGAGGCGAGCCATCGATCCTTTTATCGAAAACACGGAGGAACTCTCAATGAAAGCACCAATGTCGGTGTCAAAACCGGCAGATCTCGGGTAGGGGGTCCTGAACTGTGCATCTTAGGATCGAGGGTAATAGGATACAGGGACATGATGTTTACCCAGGTTCGGGCCCTCTTAATGGAGGTAATGCACTACTTCCTGCTTGGTTGAATTTGATGAGTATAGGGGTTACAAGAGTTGATCTACCTCGAGATCGTGATGGCTAAACCCTAGATGTATAGCCTGTATGATTTTGATTGCCTCTACGGACTAAACTCTTGTTTATATAGACACCGGAGGGGGCTAGGGTTGTACAAAGTTGGTTTACAGGGGAAGGAAACTATACATCCGGACGTCAAGCTTGCCATCCACACAAAGGAGAGTCCCATCCGGACACGGGGGAAGGTCCTCGATCTTGTATCTTCACGGCCCATCAATCCGGTCCACATCACATAACCCAGATCCCCGAGGACCCCCTAGTCCAGGACTCCCTCACCCGCGGTGGTTGGGGGGTGGTCCCTCAAGTCAAAGGTGAGGTCGCCTCTCGGCGCCGCCCACCCTGGAGGAGCTCCCGACTGCACGCAAGCGGCACCCACTTGACGAAAGAACTGCTTGACGTGGTGATCCGAGGGAGGGGCCTGCGAACCGCCAAGGAGGGCTGCGACGGCATGGGGCACTGGTGCCGTGAAGCGCGAGACGAAGAGGCCGCGCAGCTCCTCTCAAGAGGCCATAGAAGATCCTGGCAGGCTGAGAAGCCAGGCGCGCGGTACACTAGTGAGGGCCATGGGCAACCACTTGGCCATGACATTGTCGTCGCTGCCGGCCGTCCAAACAGCCTCCTCGTAGGCCTGGAGGAAACCTGTCAGATCCACCGTGTCGTCATAGTGAGTCAACATCTCTGGCCTAAACTTGGGCGGCCACTGTACCTGTCGCGAGGCCTGGGTGAAAGCCCGGAGGCCCGCAACACCTCTGTGCGTGCTCGTCGGTCCGGCTGGAGGAGCGGTGCTCGCCATGGGACCGGTTGGCGAAGCAAAGTGGATAGAGAGGCGAAGCTTCGAAGCACCCCCTACCTGATGAGCCAAATTTCGGATTCGGCGTTCCGCAGACCCTTGAGAGGTTAAAACTCTGGGGTGCATGCAAACCCTAGTCTGCCTGGTCAACGATTCCAAGGCCTAGCTCGACGAACCTAAGGGACAAGAGAGACATCAGTTTATCCTGGTTCAGGCCACCTTGCAGTGTAATACCCTACACCAGCTTTGTGGTGGATTGCCTCAAGGAGCTGAGGATGAAATAGTACAGTGGTGGAACAGCCTCAGGAGGTGAGGTGTTCTTGTGCCCGATGAGCTGGTGAGCTTGTTAGGGTGGAATGGATCCCTCCCTTCTATGGTGGTGGCTAAGTCCTATCTATAGTCCCCAAATGTAGGTGGGAAGGGATCCCACAACGGCAAAATTCGAAGGGATACAACTAGTACAAGTTATCCTCACAAAAGTGGTCTTCACCTGCAAAAGCCTATGATGGTGACGCTGCAGTGGGCTCTGCGATGACCTCCGTCCTGGCGGTCTTGGTCTTGTTGCGTTGATGTGGAAACCTTTGCTTGTTTCCTCGAGACCGCGCACCTGCGCTTGCCTCTTTAGCACCAAATAGGAAACTGGTACACTGCACCCCACTACAAAAAAAGACACATCCGTGACAATTCGGGTCGAACGGAACTTTTTTCTGTCATACATATGACACTTCTATGACGATAATTGTGACAAAACCCGGTATCATCATAGATGTGGTGGGCTCCTACTTCTATGACAAAAAATCATGACATAAAATGGGCTTTTCTTCCTAGGCGTGCCGGAGACGCAGCTGCATGACATTCTTTGGGCCGTCCATGACAGAAAAAACCATGGTAGAAGCGAGGGCAAGGAAAATTTCAAGGACTTCCCGATTACGGTGGGTGGTTGGGGGCCGAGCGATGCGCGTTTCTCTCGTACACGTACGCGCGTGTGTGCAAGGAGTTGGCTCTAACTGAACCCGAGCGAGACGTTGGGCTCTAACTGAACACGAGCGATTGCACTGCAGGCTATGTGTTACTGAACCCAAGCGATCGATCCATGGCTGTTAACTGAACCCGATCGAGCGATTCCTTTGCTACTGCTGCTAACTGAAGCCGATCGATGCTGCCTCTGGGATGAACAGTGAGCGTTGGGGGGGGGGGTTGGATGAACAGTGAGCGGTGGCGTTGCCTCTGGATGACCAGGACCCCGATCGATCGAGCCGGTTGGGGCTGGATGAACAGGACTCCGTGGAGTGGAGGGCTGGATGAACAGGACGACCCCGTGGAGGGCTGGATGAACAGTAGATGGTGGAGGGGTGCCCGTGGAGGGGTGGTTGAACAGTAGCCGGTGGAGTAGCGCGTGGTGGAGGCTGGATGAACAGGAGCCCGTGGAGGCTGGAGGAGGTCGACGGTAGCCTGTGGAGGCTGGAGGAGGTCGACGGTGGAGATGAACAGTATCCCGTGGAGTCCCGTTTTGCGCTACGCCACACCCTCCCGATGAACAGGACCCCCGTTTCGACCGTAGCGCTCCAACACAAGTTCGTTTCGTCCGTTTTGCGGTACGCCACACCCATCCCGATCAACAGGACCACCGTTTTGACTGTAGGAGACCCGTTTCCTCTGTTTTGCGGTACGCCAGACCCCTCCCAATGAATAGGATCCCGTTTTGAACGTGGTCGGTCGAACACAAGGTCGTTTCCTCCATTCTTCTGTACGCAAGGCCTCGTTTCCATCGCCTGTTCCATCGAAGCCCTCCCGATGAACACAACAACGCATTCCGTTCCGACCCAGCCGGTTGGCTCCCCATGAACACAAGGATGATGCTGTTTCTCCGTTCAGACCCAGCCATGTACACGAGCCCTGGCCCTACGTATGTGCGAGTAGGCGTTTGAGATCCCGCCCGTATGTACACATACGTGGTCGTATTTTCTTTCTTGCACACTGTCCGCTATACGTATGTGTACATGCTACGTGCGTGCCTCTACTATGACACGTGCGCGCCTCTACTACGACACGTGCGCACGTCTACATCCACCAGTATGTACGTACACGTTCGCGACCAAATCAACGCTATGTACGCTTCGACCAGGTGGGTCCCGACTGTCAGGCACTTCCTTGCCTGCGAAGATGTAGCTGGTGGGTCCCAGCAGTCAGGGGGCCGAATCTTTTTTTTGCCCGGACGCACTTCCTTGCGTGCGAAGATGTAGCTGGTGGGTCCAAGCAGTCAGGGGGAAACGTTTTTTCGTGAAATACGGTGGCCCGTCCGGTGTCCGCTGTCAGGTGGAGGGATAATTATTTTGCGTGTAATAAGGAGGCACTACCATGCTGCGCCGTGGACCCAGTTGTCAGCCTCTCCATGTACAGTCCACGTCCTGTGGAAGCCATTCGTTGACCACGTTGACCACGCCGCGCCGAGAGCACCAGGGCAGTGGACGATAGTGAGGCCTAGGAAGGGGACGACGTGGAGCCGGGGAAGACGCGGTAGTGGATGCCCACGCGTAGAGGAGTACGAGGGTTCACTGGTTCGGTGCGGTGTGAGGCTGCCGTTGCCACATAATAATAGGGAGTGTGGATGAGTAGAGGGAGGGCCTGGCCAGCGGTGGGAGTAGTAGGGGGCAGTGAGGCCTCCGCTGCATCATAGCCGGCCACGGGAGGCAGAAGCACGAGGCACGACCGATGCTGGTTTGGGCGGCTGGAGCAAGAAGACCAGAGGTTGAAGAAGCACTACGGCCGTTGGATGGACATCGTACGGTCACTGGAGCTAGAATCGTGCATATGGACTAAGTTGACAAAGCCCTCCGTCCCCGTCAGCTTAGTAGGCCCACAAGTGAGCCTGCCACTATACTCGGTCCCAGCTAGCAGGGGGAGTATTCATTTTTTGTGCATAATAAGGAGGCACTTCCTTGCGTGCAAAGATATAGCTGGTGGGTCCAAGCTGTCAGCGGCGGTAACGTTTTTTTCGCGAAATATAGAGGCCCTTTCGGTGGGGTCCCAGATGTCAGGTGGAGGAATCATTATTTTGCGCGTAATAAGGAGGCATTTCCTTGTGTGCGGCCGTGGACCCAGCTGTTAGCCTCTCCATGTACAACCCACTTCAGATGCATGTCGGTCATTCACCACGTTGACCAGGCCGTGCCGAGAGCACCAGGGTGGTGGACGACGGCGAGGCCTGGGAAGGGAACGACACAGAGGCAGGGAAGACTAGGCAGTTGACGCGACACATCATAGCACTGGCCCCACATGCTTGCCTCTAAACTTGGCTGAAAGACCCGCAATGTACAATATATTTCCTGCAACCTCTAAGATTTACCCACCACAAATTAAAATATATGTGGTCGTATGCATCATTCTGATGCAGAGGCTGGGGAGTCCCCCCTTTTCAAAAAAACCAAATTAAAATATATATTCCTGTCTTGACCAGATGAGCGTGCAAACTACAATCACCAGGGTGATAGGTAGGGCCAGAAGACTATTTTTTTTAAACTTCGAGACGGCCACATAGCATGGAGCCGACCCCAACGATTTTAAGCTTACAGACACGATACACACTATCCTAGACTACTCTACACATGAAACTGCCACACGAGCGTCCGGGCTACGCTTGGCTCTTCGCCTCTTCGGGAAGTCGAACAATGATGGAGTACTACTGCACTGGAGGAGTACTACAGTATGCTTCTGGCCATCTGACACCGATTAAACTGTTGCATGTCCACCGCGTGCGGGAGGGAGAGCGTGTAGCGAAAGCTTCTCCTAGTCTTGCCAGCCACCATGCTCATGGGCGAGGGAGGGACGCTCCTTCCTTTGTGTGTATGACAGGTGGGCCCGACAGGTGTGTGGACAACCTGTCATACAGCCAAAGACATGTGCAGTTAAGTCCGCGAGGGAGAGGATAATCAAACTTCTCGTTGATGTACGAGTTGATGCGACACAGCAAAGCACTGCACTCTATATATTTCAATAATATTCATTTACCGATGCATTAATTACAACGCATGCATGCATGTCGTGACTCTCCTTTTGATACTTGCATGTGTTGATTTAATGCACCTTGAAGTAGTATAAAATATGTGACGGTAAAGCTTTGTAATGCCCCGGCCCAGGTCGAGAGATGGTTGTGCACGAGGAGGGCGAGATCATGCAGACAGAACAGGACCCGACGATGGAGCTCTCTAAGGTCTCGATGGACCTCTCCGTGCTCCACTGCCCCTTGTACCTCCGCCCCTTGACGCCTCCAGTGTATGAGGTTCGAATACACCTCGTCCGTTCAGCTGATTGAGCAAGGGCAGGTTTCTTGATTGATGTGTTGTTCGATTGATTTCTGCAGTGCAAGAGAGGGCACCTGGCCTGCACGGACTGCCGCATCGAGCGTCCCCACTACCGCACTACGTGGCCAAGCTGTTGGCGAACGGCCCGCTGGTGGAGCCCAAAGGCACGACCGACGCCGTCAAGGTGGAAATGGAGGTGACAAGCAGCAAGGATCCCGTCGACGCCGACGTGCAGGAGCTGACCTTCTTAACAGTTCCGCCCAAGCTGCCGTCCGGGGCTAAGCTAGTGTCCCTCCACATTCAGATTGACAAGCTCACGTCCTAAATGTTTCTACAGTGCCTTCTGTTTATCTTAGTAATATGCTAATATAGGGATTACCTCGGTCTACTTTAGCTTAAGAAATGGTGGGTTTTGGTGGCGATGCAACAATTACTTCGACATCAAATCAGTAATTTCCAACAGTCGAACGGATATTCTGTGTCTGTTGGATATAAAGTTCCTTTGGGTAAGAAGTACTACTTGTCATCAAAATGGATAAAAGGAGATGTATGTAGACGTATTTTAGTTCTAGATACGTCCCTTTTGATCCATTTTGATGACAAGCACTCCCTCCGTTCCACAATACATGCCTTCCATTTGTCAAAATATAGATGTATCTAGACATGTTTTAGTATATAGGTACATCCATGATAGAGCCAATCAGATGGTTGAGAACACTACAATTCTTAGCTACAGATGCATGTGTGACTCCCAGATGCAGAGGCCGAGGGTCATCATCCTCCTTTTCGAGAAAAAACAGACGCGTGTGTGAGAGGACGAGTGTGTGCGTGCAGCTCTTCTCTTCCTGTATAACGTACTAAAATCAGAGTACAATTTTTTGTGGGTGGCACGATGGTGCATGCGAGAAGTCCCAAGAGATAGGTTTAATGCGTCTGAAAAAAAGACTAGCCAAGAGCTCGCCACGCGGCTATTCCTGTCGAACGCCCCATTAACCGCAAGATATGTATACGACGGTGCTAGTTATTGCATGTACACAGTAGTACTCCCTCCTTTCCGGTTTATAGGGCTTAATTCAAAAACCTCACCAACCAAGATGGTGAGTGGTGGAATATTTTTTGTAGTTTGCAAAAGCACCTAATTAATGCTCTAGTTTTTCTCAAAAAAATTATGTTTATCAATGCATTAATTCAAATGCATGCATGCATAAAGTACATGCATTGGTCAATTTTCTCTTAGTACTTGCATGCAATGATTTAATGCACCTTGGAATCTGAACATGTGATGGGGAACAACCAAATTGAGCCTTATAAAATGGAAAAACTAAAATTTTGAGATAAGCCCTATAAACCGGAAAGGAGGGAGTAGAAAAAGAACTACTCCATCCGGGAATAGTGGCGCACTTCGATACTAGAACTGTCAATAAATTTTGAGCTTGCGTCTCGTCACATTCCAAATTACTCCATGCTATATTGAATTGCAAACCTATTCACACCGATCACAACATAAACGGTTTCCCACTTAGGAGCGTATTAGTACCACACTATATTGAATTGCAAACCTGTTCACACCGATCACAACCTAAACGGTTTCCCACTTAGGAGCGTATTAGTACTCGGTTATAAATACTAGTATGCCAAGATGACTGCACATTCCTCCTCAACTCCTCATCCACAAAAACAAACAAGTCATTCAGCATCCTTCCCTTGTGTCTGCCATGGCCAACATGAGTTCTAGGTCGAGGGATTACCACCAGGGAGAGGCGAGCATGGAAGCAGAAGAACGAGAGATGTCCCGCCTCACTGCGAGAGCAGAAAACATGTCCTACCGCAAGGAAGTAGCAGCACAGAGGTCCCGCCGCGCGGCTGAAGCAGCACAGAGGTCACGCCGCACCGTTGATGTAGCAGACTGGTCCGACCGCGCCACAGAAGCAGCAGAGATGTCCCGCCACGCCGCGAATGCAGCAGAGATGTCCTGCCGCACCGCGGCGGCCTGGGAAAATTTCTCGCAGGCAGGCGACGACTATTACAGGCGCATGCATGCGACCGTCCATAGCCAGATGGAGCAGATCTCCGGCTGGGCGAGGTTGCAGGATGACATGAAAGCCTCGTTTGAACAGGCTACCGGCGTCATCCGGCAACTAATGGAGCACAATGTGAGGCTCCGGGCCGAGCGTGACCTGCTGAGGGCGAAGTTTGTCTGAAGTGCAGACCAACAGGAGGAGACCAGTGTCTTGTTGAAGAGGACCGGCGTCATCGTTAAGAAACTTATGGACGAGAATGACATGCTCCGCAACGAGCACCAAAGGCTGGTGGAGGAATCCGTGGATGTTCTCAAGCAGCGTCTTGAGGACACGAAAGAGGTCATCGCCGCTCACTGCGGAGACTAGTTCCTGCGGCCTGCAGCAACGCATCAAGAAAGTAGAGATCAGCGAGCCAGATCCTTGTCTTCCTTCTTCTTTTGCCCTTGTGTATTTCGGGCGTAGCCGCATGTGGCTTTTTTAATTATCTTTCTAATTATGTAAGACAATTAATCATCCTAATATATTCATTAGTCTTTCTATAAGTCGCAATAGATGCTATATAGGTCCGTCGGATCTTACATCAAGATTCGTGCTTTTAGATTTTCTTTTTTCTCTCTTAAATCTCAGTCGAGTGAGACATAGCCACGCCATTAAACAGAGGCTCGAGCGCCATTAATGGAGACCTTGGGAGAGAGGTGGACGGCAGATGGAGGTCAAAGGGCTCTCCTCCCGATAAGCACATGCAGGGGTCTGATCGCACGCCTCTCGTACTCAAGTAGCTACCCTGCACGGCGGCTCCTAGCTAATAAAAAATGGGGACGCATGGCGGCACGTAAATGGTACTAGTAAGTAGAACGCCCACAGTTTCAATAATACTTGTGTTTCCGATTGTTACGTGACAGCACTTGTTCCAAAATGACTTTGTTGATTGTTAATGTGTGTGCCTTCGCAAATCGGACTACAAAATTACCACGGCATGTTGGTGCCATGTCATGGCACTGAGCCAAGTTTCATTACTTTCATGCGTGTTTTGGATTTATAGGAATTAAAAAACTAAGTTTCTCAATGTTTCCAACCCAGGCACGACGCCCAGAATTTTGAATTTCATTCCCATTTCTTGCATGGAACCTAGAAATTTACCCGAGGACACACATGTGATTTTTCAACCAACTTTGGTGATGAGGACATAAATACCATTGTTACACCCACAGCCCTTGCTGCTATACATACTGGGCCAATTACTAGAGCTCACGCACGCCAACTAAATTACCAGGTACTTACGTTTCTTGGTAATGATTCTAATGTTCATGAGAATATGATGCTGCCTAAATTGGATACATTTGTTTTGCTTACAAATGAAGGGCCTAGCTTGGAGAAGGATGAACATTGGAGCAAGAACAAGCATGGAGATGATGGCATGCACAAGGGGAACAAGAACGGAGTTACAAGTGATGAGTTCAGGGCTTTGAAGCCACCATAATGAGTGCATGAAGCCTTGGACGAAATATACAAGATGCCACTTCATAAATTTCGTCCAGAGGATATTCTAGGTGTTGCGTCACCTTTTTATTGGGCCAGGCCCATGTAATTTCGAAATACATAAGTATAGGCTATTTTCAGAGTCCGTATGTGTGGGGAAACAAGAGATAGGGTTGGTTTCCGAACCCTCCACCAAGGGCCACGAAATTCCCCCCTCTTCCTCCATATATACAACCCTTAGGGCACCGTTTAGACTTTGGGTTTTGTTTAGATTAAAGTTCGCCCTAGCTGCAACTTCGCGTACGTCGTTTGTGTTCAACGACCAGACAAAGACGTCTCAGAACCCCACCTTCATCAATAAAGCTTTCATCGTATATTCGCAATATCCAGATTGCAATCTCAGTTTCTTGCTTGTTCTTCGTTTGCTCGCAGGAAACAGACCCACGTGGTCAGGTTGATCGTGCTCCGGTGTGGTCAATAACCCCTTGGAAGTTGGTTTAGTGATTTCTAAGGCGCGACGTCTCGCACATTTATAGTCAGATCGTCAAGGTCGACTCCCACAGAAAACGATAGCCACCATCACAACCAAACATCGGGACACCTTTGCCTCTATCAAGTGGTATCAGATTTCCAGGTTGCTCGGTGAGTTTTTACAGTTTTTCGTAGTTTAGTTCGAGTCTGTTCTTCATATCTATAGTCCACGAAAAAAGCCCCAAAAGAAATTAGGGTTAGTTCATCCTATCCGAACCAATCTGAGCCTTTGCATAATCTTTTTTGTATTTGCTTTGTTGAATTTGCGGTTGCATCATCGTATCTAGTTGCTGGTCTGTAACGCCCCGAATCCGATGCGTTAGGTGTCTTCCAGCTGTTCGTCGTTGTTGCCATGTCATTTGCTTGCGTGTTGCATTTTTCCATTTCATCATATGCATCTCATCTGCATGGTTTTCAAAACTTGCATCCGTTCGGGTTTCCCCGGTTCTCTCTGTTGCCTGTTCTGAGCCCAACCACACTCGCACGTGCCCCATCGCACCTCTCAGACCTTGTTTTGTGAGTGGCATAAAAATGTTCTCCGAATGGGATGAAACTTGGCATGCGGTGTGGTTTTAGAGTAGGTAGACCGCCTATCAATTTTTGTCGCATTCGGAGTCCGTTTGGCGCCCCAACGGTTAACCGCGTAGCCCGAAACCTCTCTCTCTTTGCAGCCCAGACCCTCTTCACCACAGCCCATGAGCCCATCCAAATCCCCTCCATGCTCTCGGTCGTTGGATCATGATCGTGTGGGCGAAAACCGCTCCCCATTTGGCCACTCCTAGCTCCCTCTACCTATAAATCAGTCCCCTCCCCGAGTTTTCGGGCAAACCCTAGATCAAAGCCTCCTCCGCGCCACCGGACGTGTCCACCCCGCCGCCGGACGCATCCACCGCTGCCTCCATGTCACTCCGGCAAATCACAGGCCGCCACCTCAGCACCGCCGCCCCCCAGCTATCATTGCATGACACGTCGCCCTAGCCTGCTCCCCCGCCGCCGCGGCCCGCGGAACCCAGATCAGGGCCCGCCAAGCCCACCTGGGCCCGAGGCCACCCCAGCCTTCTGTGCACCTCCGCCTTTGCGCCCGAGCGCTCACCGCCCACAGCTCCTGATCCAGCGCGCCCCGCCACCGGCGAGCGCCTTCGCCGCCCGTCCTCGTCGCCGGTGACTCCGACCCTAGCCCAGTGCCCCGTGCCCTTCCCGCATCTCCCTCGTTTTCCCTCGCTCTCTCTCTCTCACCCCAAGCGATCTCTCTCCATCCCGAGCTCTGCAGGCCGCCATGGATGGCCGCCTTGATCAACATGCTCGCGCCGCCCCAAGCCGCCCCATTGCCGGGAATGGGTTGCCCTGCGCCCGATCTACCCATTCACGGCCTCCCCGACCCTCGCCGGAGTCCCACGTCGCCCCACCATCGCCGTTGACTTCTGCCGGAGTGGTTCTGTACGAGGGAAGCAGCCAACCCCAACCTGCCAGTTTTTTTCGCGAGGTGAAAAACGTCCAAGTCCCCAGATTTTCATCTCCTGTGCACTTGTTTGACCTAGTGTAACATCCTGCTCGTAGCTCCGTTTTGCATACATAGTATATAAAAATGTTCATTGTGAGATCCTCTACATTTCATTCCACTGTGCCATGCTTGTTTGAGTCCATACTGATGCCCTAAACATCGTTGCAAGAGTGCTATATGATGTTAACCTGCTGAGACGGTTATAACTTGCTATTTTGTCATTTTCGTTGCATTTTGTGTGTGCATCCTATGAGCTTGATGTCTACATGAGTATTGGGCTGCATCATGCCATATTTACAGTGGTGCAATCCATGTATTTTTGTGCGCATTGTAGTGAGTGCATCTAGCTCGTGAATAGGATACTTGTTGTTACTGTTTTGCTAGGCTGAATCTGTTATATCATGATGCTATGTAAACCTGCTGCTACAAGTCATTCTATGCATGATCTGGAGATGTTCACTAATGATGTTTTTACACATGTCATTATCTATCCACCCATGCCCCTGGTTGCATTTATAGCCTTCTGTAGCATGTTGTAATCTTGCTCTCAAGTTGCTAAATAATGTTGATGTCAGCCTGTTTACATTATGTTCAGTTTTTCCATGAGTTTTGCTAGTGATCCATGCAACCTATGACTATGATATTGCCATGTTTAGCTGCATAAATGTGTCTTCTTACGGTTGGTCACCTTGTCATACCATTTAATACTCTGTGGTGAGTGGTACAAGCTCACCAACATGCCTACTTATCGTTGTTCCTGCCATGTTCTGTTATTCTGAATCTGTCATATTACTTGCCATGTTTGCGAGAATGCTACCATGTTTTCGTTGGATCTTTCAAATTAGTTTAGTAAGGGAGTTTTGTCCTTTGTCTTTAATATTAGCATGCTATGCTCTATATGTCCATGATAGCTTGCTGTAACATATTGTTTGATAGCTCTAAACATTGCAACCTGATGTTATTTCTGTCATGCTTAGTGATTTTCTGTCAAGTGTGTGAACTGTTATTATTTGCAATTTTGCCATGTCCTTTTGAGCATGTTATGGTGCTTTATGGAGATAGCTCAGTGTTCATGTTTTGTTATGCTTCATTTGTAAATCATGTCCATGTCTTTTTTTTCACGTTGAGGTGTTGTAGCATATTGTTTTGATGCTTGCTAGATGCCTAGTTGCTGTTTTGGACAGCTTCTCCTTTAAACTTGTTTCATGTGTATGTGTTGAACCGTTGCTCCGTTTTGAGTGTACTTTATATGAAACTTGCTTGATTTTGCATGTAGTTTCATCTTGTCCTGTTGAATCCATGTTTTGAATGTATTTGCTTGATGTTTGAATGCATTTTGCATCAATGCCATGTTTAACTTGTTTTGCTCATATCTTCTAGGCCGTAGCTCCGAACTAATTGAACTTTATATGTAACTTGACTAGAATTTCATGTAGATAATCTTGGTGCATCTTAACTTGCTGTTTAACAACTCGAACATAAGGTTTATTCAGATCTGGACCAATTTTGAAATTTGCATATGAGGACTTACCGGATTTGTTATATGTTGTTTCCGGCCTCATTTAAACTTGCTTTGATATGTTGCTCTCGTATGGATCATATCTTGCCATGAGTAGCCTCATCTAGCCTTTGTCATGCATCATGCTTGGTTGTGCATCTTGTCATGTCTATGTGTTGGGTGTTTACCTTGTTGTTTGCTTCTTTCCGGTTGTGCTCCTTCTCGTTAGTTCATGTTTCGTTGCGATCGTGAGGATTCGTTCGTCTACGCTTGGTTCGTCTTCGTGGCTTCATCTTCTTCATGGACTCGTTTTTCTTCCTAGCGGGATATCAGGCAATATGATCGCTACCCTGGATCTCACTATTATCATTGCTATGCTAGTTGCTTCATTCTATCGCTATGCTGCGCTACCTATCACTTGCTCTTCAAGCCTCCCAAATTGCCATGTCAGTCTCTAACCTTTTCACCCTTCCTAGCAAACCATTGCTTGGCTATGTTACCGCTTTGCTCAGCCCCTCTTATAGCGTTGTTAGTTGCAGGTGAAGTTGAAGATTGCTCCATGATGGACAGGATTATGTTGGGATCTCACATTATCTCTTATTTAATTAATGCATCTATATACTTGGTAAAGGGTGGAAGGCTCGACCTTATGCCTGGTGTTTTGTTCCACTCTTGCCGCCCTAGTTTCCGTCATACCGGTGTTATGTTCCTTGATTTTGCGTTCCTTACGCGGTTGGGTGATTTATGGGACCCCTTGACAGTTCGCTTTGAATAAAACTCCTCGAGCAAGGCCCAACCTTGGTTTGACATTTGCCTCACCTAAGCCTCTTTCCCTTGGGTTTCCGGAGCCCGAGGGTCATCTTTATTTTAACCCCCCCCGGGCCAGTGCTCCTCTGAGTGTTGGTCCAAACTAGAGCCACTTGCAGCACCACCTCGGGGAAACTTGAGGTATGGTTTTAGTTGTACGTAGTGTTCATCCGGTGTGCCCTGAGAACGAGATATGTGCAGATCCTGTCGGGATTTGTCGGCACATCCGGGCGGTCTTGTTGGTCTTGTTTTACCATTGTCGAAATGTCTTGTAAACCGGGATTCCGAGACTGATCGGGTCTTCTTGGTAGAAGGAATATCCTTCGTTGACCGTGAGAGCATGTGATGGGCTAAGTTGGGACACCCCTGCAGGGTTTAAACTTTCGAGAGTCATGCCCGCGGTTATGTGGCAGATGGGAATTTGTTAATATCTGGTTGTAGAGAACTTGACACCAGTTTTGAACTAAAACGCATCAACCGCGTGTACAGCCGTGATGGTCTCTTTTCGGCGGAGTCCGGGAAGTGAACACGGTTTTGGGTTATGTTTGAACGTAAGTAGTTTCAGGATCACTTCTTGATCATTGCTAGCTTCACGACCATTCCTTTGTTTCTCTTCTTGCTCTCATTTGCGTATGTTAGCCACCATATATGCTTAGTCGCTGCTGCAACCTCACCACTTTACCCCCTTCCTTACCCTTTAAGCTTTGCTAGTCTTGATACCCATGGTAATGGGATTGCTGAGTCCTCTTGGCTCACAGATTACTACAACAACAGTTGCAGGTACAGGTAAAGCGATGATCATGACGCGAGAGCGATGTTTACTTGTTTTGCAGTTCTTCTTCTGCTTCTTCTTCGATCAGGGAATAGGTTCCAGGTCGGCAGCCTGGGCTAGCAGGGTGGATGTCATTTGAGTTTCTGTTTGTGTTTCATCCATAGTCGGATGGTGCTGTTATGTATGATGATGTTGTATTCGTGTGGCATTGTATGCCTCTTGTATGTATCCCCGACTATTATGTAATGGAACGATGTAATGATATCCACCTTGCAGAAGCGTCTTCAAGATGCACTTCTATCCTTGGTGGGACCTTCGAGTTCCTTTAGGATAGGGTCACATCTTGGGCGTGATAAGTTGGTATCAAAGCCAGGTTCGACCGACCATAGGAGCCCCCTTGATTGATCGTGTAGTTTGGCCGTTGTCGAGTCTAGAAGAAAACTTTTTGTAGTCTAGTTATATAGGAGATTAGGAATTCTTTTTACTCCTCAGCCCCTTCGCTCTGGTGAGGAATATTGACGTAGGTGTTTTTAATTACTCCCCTTCCCTTTCAAACTTTCTTTAGGATCATGCAGTTGGTTTTTCTGTTGTTGGTTCTCATCTCTTTTCATCCGGTGCATTTCTCGTCAAGTTGACTCGAGCCTCTTCATCACTGCCAAGTTCAATCCTCAGTTGTTTTCTTTTTCCCACCCGTCCATCCTTTTTCTCCTCGGAGCCGGAGTCCGTAATCGAGTATCCATCCTACTCGTGCGAAGCATTTGCATTCTTTCAACCGGTGTTTCCTCTTGAAGTTATTCATTGGTTTTTTCCCCTTCCAAGTTGCCTTTGTTTTCCCGCCCTCCCACCCTCTTCTTCCCGGAGCCTAAGTCTGTTTCGATCATCAATTTCATTCATGTGGAACCTCTTCAGTCTTTAGTCAATTGTTTCAACTGGTGAATTCTCTTTTGTTTGTCATTCTTCATTTCTTTTTCGGTGGACTCAATTCAAGTTTTTTTCGGGTTGATCACATTCTTTTCCCTTGGATCAAGTGTTCCTCTTGTTCGTTCGCCTCTTGCCAGTTTATCCTTCTGGAGTGCTCAAGACATCTTAGGAGATTCTCCTGTGTTTGATTTAATTCGAGGTTGTCACCTCATTCAAATATTTCAATTGTTCCGGTGCATCATCTATCTGTTCAACACCCCTTTCCAACGGTGTTTTTCTCTTTAGTGGGCCCTAACCCATAGGTCTTTTCCCAGGATCTTACCTGACTCTTCTAATTCTCCCGGAGTTATTCTCAAATTCTTTTCAAGTTTGACGTAAGAATGGATGCCATCAGTCAGATGCCTTTCCAAGATCGATTTCAAATCATTTCATTGTTGGCTCAACCTCTTCGCTTTTCATTCTCCCGGAGGACGTCAGTAATTTTGGTGGTGTTTCTCGTCGTCATTTGAAGACCGAAGAAGAGTTTTTCCTCTAAATCTTTCCCGTTCTCTTGAAGATTCATGGTTCTAGCTTCATGTTATCCTCTCGAATTATTCCATTTGATAGATATTCTTTTCTTAACCATCCGGAGTATGTCAGGAGTTGATTTTCCATTTATTCTCACCGTAGGCCATCGTTCCATAAGAATTCTTCATCCTCACATTTCAGCTATCGTTATCCAATTATCCCGACGCATCTGACAAGTATTCCTTAATCAACTTGTTATTTCTTTGTTGTTTTGCATCTAAATCCCCTCAAGCATATTTGCCTTCTAATTCTCACCGGTGATTCATTCCCTTTCATCAGTCATTTTTGAATTCTTACGGTGGTTCGTCCAAGATTCTTTTTCTTTGATTATCATATTAATTCATTCGTTCTTTCCAATCCTACCAGTGGTTCATGAAGACCTTCTCAAGTTTACGATATGTCACTTTTCAATCCTTTTCAAGAAGAATAAGTAGTATGAAAAATCCATTGCTTGTCATCAATTTAATTTGATGAAGGATAAGCATACAATAAATCTTATTCTTATTTCCTAAAAGTGATTAATCCCTTTCTTTGGAGTTTGTTCTTCATGAATAAATTCTAGCTCCAAGTGTTTTCATATTTTCTTTTCCGGAGTTCAGATTTCCTCGGTCATTTCATCGGACCTCCATCAAAATCATCGCAAGGCTCATCTTATTGTTTCATCCTTCATTCCATCTCATCATCCTTTCGTCACCGGAGTTCTTCGCGGTGGTTCTTCATGATTAAATTCATTCTTCAAGAGTTCATCAAGATTCTTGTTGGTGGAGTTCAAGTATCTTTTCTTCTCACTTCTCGAAGTGCGATTAATTCTCCGTATTCTTCTAAAGTGGAGTTTTTCTTTTTCTTCGTTCTTCTCAGCTTTTCAGACATTTGGTTGTGGTATAATTTCACCTCAAGTTTTGAGTTGTTTTTGATAAATCCACAACAAGATTATTCTTTCATTGTTGATTTTCTCAACAACTCCATTCAATCCTTCCTTCGAAGTTCTTTTCATTCAATTCTTTCAATTCTTCCGGAGGCATTGCATTGGTCATCTCGTCAAGTGCCATCTCATTGGGTTAAGTTCATGTTCTATTCCTTCCATTTTCAGCCGGAGTGCTGCCTAAATTCTTCCATTCTTATTCCTTCCCTATCTTGTTCTAACCGGAGTGGTTCCATAATCTATCTTTTTCTTGAGCTTTTCATTCTCTTCATATTCTCCGTTCATCTTTTCTACCCGAGTGCTCTCGACTTTGTTCATCTTTTCTCGTGCATTCTTACTTCACCTCATCCTCTTTCTCTTCCGTCTCGTTCCTAAGATCTCGGAACGAGATCTCTTGTTAGTGGAGGAGAGTTGTAACGCCCTGAATCCGATGCGCCAGGTGTCTTCCAGCTATTCGTCGTTGTTGCCATGTCATTTTCTTGCATGTTGCATTTTGCCATTTCATCATCTGCATTTCATCTGCATGGTTTTCAAAAATTGCATCCGTTCGGGTTTCCCCGGTTCTCTTTGTTGCCCGTTCTGAGCCCAACCACACTCGCATGTGCCCCGTCACCTCTCAGATCTCATTTCGTGAGTGGCATAAAAATGTTCTCGAAATGGGATGAAACTTGGTGTGCGGTGTTGTTTTAGAGTAGGTAGACCGCCTGTCAATTTTCGTCGCATTCGGAGTCCATTTGGCGCCCCAACGGTTAACCGCGTAGCCTAAAACCCCACTCTCTTTGCAGCCCAGCCCCTCTTCACCACAACCCATGAGCCCATCCAAACCCCCTCCATGCTTTTGGTCATTGGATCACGATCGTGTGGTCGAAAACCGCTCCCCATTTGGCCACTCCTAGCTCCCTCTACCTATAAATCAGTCCCCTCCCCCGAATTTTCGGGCAAACCCTAGATCAAAGCCTCCTCCGCGCCACGGACATGTCCACCCCGCCGCCGGACGCGTCCACCGCCGCTCCACGTCGCTCCGGCCAATCAGAGGCCGCCACTTCAGCACCGCCGCCGCCGCCGCCCTCCCCCTATCATTGCGCGACACGTCGCCCTAGCCTGCTCCCCCACCGCCGCGGCCCGCGGAACCAAGATCGAGGCCCGCCAAGCCCACCTGGGCCCGAGGACGCCCCAGCCTCCTGCGCGCCTCCGCCTCCACGCCTGAGCGCTCACCGCCCGCAGCTCCCGATCCAGTGCACCCCGCCACCGGCGAGCGCCTTCGCCGCCCGTCCACGTCGTCGGTGACTCCGACCCCAGGCCAGTGCCCCGTGCCCTTCCCCCATCTCCCTCGTTTTCCCTTGCTCTCTCTCTCTCTCTCACCCCAAGCGATCTCTCTCTATCCCGAGCTCTGCAGGCCGCCATGGATGCCCCCCCTGATCTACACGCTCGCGCCGCCCCAAGCCGCCCCATCGTCGGGAATGGGTTGCCCTGCGCCCGATCTACCCATTCACGGCCTCCCCGACCTTCGCCGGAGTCCCACATCGCCCCACCATCACTGTTGACTTCCGCCGGAGTGGTTCTGTAGGAGGGAAGCAGCCAACCCCGACCTGCCAGTTTTTTTCGCGAGGTGAAAAAACGTCCAAGTCCCCAGATTTTCATCTCATGTGCACTTGTTTGACCTAGCGCAACATCCTGCTCGTAACTCCATTTTAGATGTATAGTATATAAAATTGTTCATTGTGAGATGCTCTACATTTCATTCCATCGTGAAATGCTTGTTTGAGTCCATCTTGATGCCCTAATCATCGTTGCAAGAGTGCTATATGATGTTAACCTGCTGAGACTGTTGTAACTTGTTGTTTTGTCATTTTCGTTGCATTTTGTGTGTGCATCCTATGAGCTTGATGTCCACATGAGTTTTGAGCTGAATAATGCCATCTTTACAGTGGTGCAATCCATGTATTTTTGTGAGTCTTGTAGTGAGTGCATCTAGCTCATGAAGTAGGGTACTTGTTGTTACTGTTTTGCTAGGTTGAATCTATTATATCATGATGCTATGTAAATCTGCTGCTACAGGTCATTCTATGCATAATCTGGAGATGTTCACTAAGAATTTTTTGTTACACATGTCATGCTCATCCATACCCCTGTTTGTACTTATAGCCTGCTGTAGCTTGTTGTAATCTTGCTCTTAAGTTGCTAAATAATGTTGCTGTCAGCCTGTTTACATTAAGTTCAGTTTTGCCATGAGTTTTGCTAGTGATCCATGCACCCTATGACTATGCTATTGCCATGTTTAGCTCCATAAATGTGTCTTCTTACGGTTGGTCACCTTGTCATGCCATTTAACGCTCTGTGGTGAGTGGTACAACCTCACCCACATGCCTACTTATCGTTGTTCCTGCCATGTTCTATTATTCTGAATCTGTCATATTACTTGCCATGTTTCCATGAATGCTACCATCTTTTTTGTTGATCTTTGGAATTAGTTCGGTAAGCGAGTTTTGTCCTTTCTCTTTAGTATTAGCATGCCATGCTCTATTTTGCCATGATAGCTTGCTGTAACATATTGTTTGATAGCTCTAAACATTGCAACCTGATGTTATTTCTGTCATGTTCTGTGATTTTGTCAAGTCTGTGAACTGTTATTATTTGCAATCTTGCCATGTCCTTTTGAGCATGTTATAGTGTTTTATGGAGATAGCTCAGTGTTCATGTTTTGTTATGCTTCATCTGTACATCATGTCCATGCCTTTTATTTTCATGTTGAGGTGATGTAGCATATTGTTTTGATGCTTGCTAGATGCCTAGTTGTTGTTTTGGACAGCTTGTCCTTTAAACTTGTTTCATGTGTATGTGTTGAACCGTTGCTCCGTTTTGAGTGTGATTTATATGAAACTTGCTTGATTTTGCATGCAGTTTCATATTATCATGTTGCATCCATGTTTTGAATGTGTTTGCTTGACGTTTGAATGCATTTTGCATCAATGCCATGTTTAACTTGTTTTGCTCATATCTTCTAGGCTGCAGCTCCGAACTAATTGAACTTTATTTGTAACTTGACTAGAATTTCGTGTAGATCATCTTGGTGCATCTTAACTTGTTGTTTAACAACTCGAACATAAGGTTTATTCAAATCTGTACCAATTTCAAAATTTTCTTATGAGGACTTACCGGATTTGTTATATGTTGTTTCCGACCTCATTTAAACTTGCTTTGATATGTTGCTCTCGTATGCATCCTCTCTTGCCATGAGTAGCCTCATCTAGCCTTTGTCATGCATCATGCTTGGTTGTGCATCTTGTCATGTCTATGTGTTGGGTGTTTACCTTGTTGTTTGCTTCTTTCTGGTTGTGCTCCTTCTCGCTAGTTCCTGTTTGTTGCGATCGTGAGGATTCGTTCATCTACGCTTGGTTCGTCTTCGTGGCTTCATCTTCTTCATGGACTCATTCTTCTTCCTAGCGGGATTTCAGGCAAGATGACCACTACCCTGGATCTGACTACTATCATTGCTATGATAGTTGCTTTGTTCTATCGCAATGTTGCGCTACCTATCACTTGCTCTTCAAGCCTCCCAAATTTCCATGTCAGCCTCTAACCTTTTCACCCTTCCTAGCAAAACATTGTTTGGCTATGTTACCGCTTTGCTCAGCCCCTCTTATAGCGTTGTTAGTTGCAGGTGAAGTTAAAGATTGATCCATGATGGACAAGATTATGTTGGGATATCACAATATCTCTTATTTAATTAATGCATCTATATACTTGGTAAAGGGTGGAAGGCTCGACCTTATGCCTAGTGTTTTGCTCCACTCTTGCTGCCCTAGTTTCCGTCATACCGGTCTTATGTTCCTTGATTTTGCATTCCTTACGTGGTTGGGTGATTATGGGACCCACTTGACAATTCGCTTTGAATAAAACTCCTCCAGCAAGGCCCAACCTTGGTTCATTTGCCTCACCTAAGCCTTTTTCCCTTGGGTTTCCGGAGCCTGAGGGTCATCTTTATTTAAGCCCCCACCCCCGGGCCAGTGCTCCTCTGAGTGTTGGTCCGAACTAGAGCCACTTGCAGCGCCACCTCAGGGAAACTTGTGGTCTGGTTTTAGTTGTACATAGTGTTCATCCGGTGTGCCCTAAGAACGAGATATGTGCAGCTCCTATCGGGATTTGTCGGCACATCCGGGCGGTCTTGCTGGTCTTGTTTTACCATTGTCGAAATGTCTTCTAAACCGGGATTCCGAGACTGATCGGGTCTTCCTGGGAGAAGGAATATCCTTCGTTGACCGTGAGAGCTTGTGATGGGCTAAGTTGGGACACCCCTGCAGGGTTTAAACTTTTGAGAGCCGTGCCTGCGGTTATGTGGCAGATGAGAATTTGTTAATATCCGGTTGTAGAGAACTTGACACCAGTTTCGAATTAAAATGCATCAACCACGTGTGTAGCCGTGATGGTCTCTTTTCGGCGGGGTCCGGTAAGTGAACACGGTTTTGGGTTATGTTTGAATGTAAGTAGTTTCAAGATCACTTCTTGATCATTGATAGCTTTACGACCATTCCGTTGTTTCTCTTCTCGCTCTCATTTGCGTATGTTAGCCACCATATATGTTTAGTCGCTGCTGCAACCTCACCACTTTACCCCTTCCCTACCCTTTAAGATTTTCTAGTCTTGATACCCATGGTAATGGGATTGCTGAGTCCTCGTGGCTCACAGATTACTACAACAACAGTTGCAGGTACAGGTAAAGCGATGATCATGATGCGAGAGCGATGTTTACTTGTTTTGGAGTTCTTCTTCTACTTCTTCTTCGATCAGGGGATAGGTTCCAGGTCGGCAGCCTGGGCTAGCAGGGTGGATGTCATTTGAGTTTCTGTTTGTGTTTCATCCGTAGTCGGATGGTGCTCTTATGTATGATGATGTTGTATTCGTGTGGCATTGTATGCCTGTTGTATGTATCCCCAACTATTATGTAATGGAACGATGTAATGATATCCACCTTGCAAAAGCGTCTTCAAGATGCGCTTCTATCCTTGGTGGGACCTTCGAGTTCCTTTAGGATAGGGTCGCATCTTGGGCGTGATATGGTCTTAGCGTCTAGTTTCCCTTACAGTTTAGAGTTCTGTTCACAAGTTGGCACGCCGCCGCCGCACCATCGTCATCGCTCCTGCCATCTACCACCACCGCTGATCCGCCACCACTCTGAATCCATATCCACCACCAATCCGTATCCATATACCACCACCGATCCGTATCCATATACCACCACCGCTACCATATACCACCACCGCTGCCATATCCTACCACCATATATCCACCACCAAACCGAGTTCCTTTCATATTAGGTTTATTTTCGAGAGCCATCTAATTTCCAATTCATGTTTCCTTGCCTGAGTAGGTTCCGAAAAAAAAAGAGTTCGGAGACCCTCGGGCAGGTTTTAGGCCAAAATTTTGTCGACCGAAAATAGTTTTTCACTATCCTATTTTTAGGTCCTAGGGAGTGTTTTGAGACATTCGCCATTATAGTGCTTTTTTGTCGCACTTTTTCGTCGTCGCTGCCTTGATTTCCGAAAAAAAAATTGTCAAAAAAATTTCATGCCCATCCTATCAGTTTGACCTGGGAAGAGTTTTGAGACACTAGCCATTATAATGATTTTTCGCCAAAAAAAGAGGAGCACAAAAAAACAGAGCAATTTTTTTTTCTAGAGTGTGCTTTTCCCTTGTTTCCCTGCAGCGCCGTGATTTTGTTAGTGTTCTAGGCTTGTTTCTCTAGCACGGTCTAGCCTAGGACCAGCACAGTACCGTCGTTGAGCGTTTATTCAACTTTGCATCTCTGAATTGATTATTGATGACCCTTTTGCTACCATATTATAAGCCTTCCCAGCTCTACATACATCTACGTCGTGTGGTTGACTCTCCCTGGTAATCACTCTATCCAAGATTTGAGAGTTTTGACTACAACGGTTGTCGATCACCACCTGCTGTTGGGTAAGAACTGGTAAGAATTTGAGATTCGCTTGAAGGATTTGTGACACACCACCACCACCATATTCCAGTAGTCTGTAGGATCATATTCTTGTCTGTTTCTATTGCTGCTAACTATGGCAGGAACACAAGCCGACGAGATTGACTAGGAGAACATGATGAACAAGGAGCTTCGTGATAAGTTTCATCAAATGTTGGGTCAACAGGTGGAAGACGTGATGGCTAGCTTTGGAAAGGCCTTGGAGAGGATGGATGACATTGAGAAGACAATTGACACTAAGTTGGACGCCAAGTTCGATGAATTACTCAAACGTCTCCCACAACCAGTTCTACGCCGCGATACAGTAGGGCGAGCACAGCGTGTTCCTATTGAGCCAGGACAACATTCTAGTGCTGCTGCTACTGCTGTTGCTGCTTCTGTAGCTCCTATTGCTACTGCAGAGGTGGAGGACTATTACGAGGATGAGGTTGATCAAAATCAGAACTATGTGCAGCCACCAGCACCACCACCGGCAGGTCGACCTCAGGTATTTATTCGCAACGGTAGGCCTGCACCACCACCTCAGGTACGAGATCATGACCATGTTCCTAAACTGAAATTGAATATTCCACCGTTTGAGGGTAGATACATTCCTGATGTATATCTTACTTGGGAGTTAGAAACTGAACAATGTTTTACATGTTTACAATATCCCGAGGAGAGACGGGTTGCTGCTGCTGTTTGTGCTTTCACTAGTTTTGCATGTGTATGGTGGTCTGAACATTGTAGATTATATCCTATTCCCACTACTTGGGCTGCTTTGAAAACTTCTATGCGTACTCGTTGGGTTCCACCATATTATCAGCGTGAATTGATTCAGAAATTGCAGCGTTTAAGACAAGGGAAAAATTCTGTAGAAGAATATTATCATGAATTACAAACTGGCATGATTAGATGTGGTATTGTTGAGTAGAATGAAGCTATGCTTGCACGTTTTATGGGTGGTTTAAATAGAGAGATTCAGACCATTCTAGATTATAAGGAGTATACTAATATCACTTGTTTATTCCATCTTGCTTGTAAAGCTGAACGTGAAGTGCAGGATCGACAAGCATTGGCGCAAACTAACTTTGCTGTAGGTCGACCTTCATCATGGACACCGCGTGCATCTTCTACTTCCACTGCACCAGCACCTCCATCAGGTGCCACCTCCAGCCGTGATACAAGAAAGCAGGCACAACCACCACTATCTGCCGAGAGCACACCTACCGGGCCTTCAGAGAGCTCTTCTTCTTCCATGGAATCAACAGAGCACACAAGTGATATTATTTGTCATCGTTGTAAGGGAAGAGGACATTATGCGCGAGAATGCAAATCTCAGCATGTGATGATTGCTACTGAGGATGGTGGGTATGAGTCCGCTAGTGACAATGATGAGGAGACTTTGGCTCTTATTACACGTCAAGAACATGGTGGAGATGATTCTGATCATAAGACGCAATACATGGCTCCTGAAGACGCTGACAGGTATGAATGTTTAGTTGCTCAACGTGTTTTGAGTGTGCAGGTCACACAATCTGAGCAAAATCAGAGGCACAATTTGTTCCATACAAAGGGAGTTGTGAAGGAACATTCTGTGCGCGTCATCATAGACGGAGGGAGCTACAACAACTTGGCTAGCATGGAGATGGTGGAGAAGCTATCTCTCACCACAAGACCACATCCACATCCTTACTGCATCCAATGGTTCAACAACAGCGGCAAGGTTAAGGTAACACGTACTATTCGTGTGCATTTTAGTATCTCTACATATGTTGATTATGTTGATTGTGATGTGGTACCTATGCAAGCATGTTCCTTATTACTTGGTCGACCATGGCAATTTGATAAAAATTCTATACACCATGGTAGAAACAATCAGTATACTCTTGTTCATAAGGATAAAAATATTACTTTGCTTGCTATGACTCCTGATTCCATTTTGAAAGATGATATTAATAGAGCTAATAAAGCAAAACAAGAGAAAAATAAGAGTGAAAATCAAATTGTGGCAAAAGAATTTGAGCAACAAATGAAGCCTAATAGTAAACCATCTAGTGTTGCTTCTGAAATTAAATTGAAAAGTGCATGTTTACTTGCCACTAAATCTAATATTGATGTGCTAGATTTCAGCAAATCTGTTTGCTATGCTTTTGTGTGCAAAGAGGCATTATTTTCATTCGAGGACGTGCCTTCCTCTTTGCCTCCTGCTGTCACTAACATTTTGCAGGAGTTCGCTGACGTCTTTCCACAAGACGTGCCACCAGGATTACCTCCCATTCGAGGGATTGAGCATCAGATTGATTTAATTCCTGCTGCATCATTACCCAACCGTGCACCATACCGTACCAATCCAAAGGAGACGAAGGAGATTATGCGTAAAGTACAGGAGCTGCTCAACAAAGGTTATATACGCGAATCCCTTAGTCCTTGTGTTGTTCCTATTATTCTAGAGCCAAAAAAGGATGGTACATCGCGTATGTGTGTTGATTTGTGACGCCCCCGATTCAATCATACACTAATCATGCACGCAAATGTGTACGATCAAGATTAGGGACTCACAGGAAGATATCACAACACAACTCTAAAACATAAATAAGTCATACAAGAATCATAATACAAGCCAGGGGCCTCGAGGGCTCGAATACAAGTGCTCGATCATAGACTAGTCAGCGGAAGCAACAATATCTGAGTACAGACATAAGTTAAACAAGTTTGCCTTAAGAAGGCTAGCACAAACTGGGATACAGATCGAAAGAGGCGTAGGCCTCCTGCCTGGGATCCTCCTAACTACTCCTGGTCGTCGTCAGCGGGCTGCACGTAGTAGTAGGCACCTCCGGTGTAGTAGGGTTCGTCATCGACGGTGGCGTCTGGCTCCTGGACTCCAGCATCTGGTTGCGACAACCAGAAATAAAGGAAAGGGGGAAAAAGGGGGAGAAAGCAACCGTGAGTACTCATCCAAAGTACTCGCAAGCAAGGAACTACACTACATATGCATGGGTATATGTGTAAGGAGGCCATATCGGTGGACTAAACTGCAGAATGCCAGAATAAGAGGGGGATAGCTAGTACTACCGAAGACTACGCTTCTGGCAGCCTCCGTCTTGCAGCATGTAGAAGAGAGTAGATTGAAGTCCTCCAAGTAGCATCTCCAAGTAGCATCTCCAAGTAGCATCTCCAAGTAGCATCTCCAGTAGCATCGCATAGCATAATCCTACCCGGCGATCCTCCCCTCGTCGCCCTGTGGAAAAGCGATCACCGGGTTGTCTTAGGAACTTGGAAGGGTGTGTTTTATTAAGTATCCGGTTCTAGTTGTCATAAGGTCAAAGTACAACTCCAAGTCGTCCTGTTACCGAAGATCACGGCTATTCGAATAGATTAAATTCCCTGCAGGGGTGCACCACATAACCCAACACGCTCGATCCCATTTGGTCGGACACACTTTCCTGGGTCATGCCCGGCCTCGGAAGATCAACACGTCGCAGCCCCACCTAGGCACAACAGAGAGGTCAGCACGCCGGTCTAAATCCTATGCGCGCAGGGGTCTGGGCCCATCGCCCATTGCACACCTGCACGTTGCGTACGCGGACGGTGAGCAGACCTAGCAACCTCCATTACAAAGGAAGTTGCGTTAACGCAGTCCAACCCGGCGCGCGCCGCTCAGTCGCTGACGTCAAGAAGGCTTCGGCTGATACCACGACGCCGGGATACCCATAACTACTCCTGCGTAGATGGTTAGTGTGTATAGACCAAATGGCCAGACTCAGATCAAATACCAAGATCTCGTTAAGCATGTTAAGTATCCGCGAACGCCGAACAGGGCCAGGCCCACTTGTCTCCTAGGTGGTCTCAACCTGCCCTGTCGCTCCGCCACAAAGTAACAGTCGGGGGCCGTCGGGAACCCAGGCCCACCTCTACCGGGATGGAGCCACCTGTCCTTTCAGCCCCCTTATCCGAATCACTTGCGGGTACTCAATGAGCTGACCCGACTTTAGTCACCATCTGTATAGTATGTATGTATATATAGTATATACCCGTGATCACCTCCCGAGTGATCACGGCCCAATAGTATAGCAAGGCAGACTGACAAGAATGTAGGGCCAATCATGATAAACTAGCATCCTATACTAAGTATTTAGGATTGTAGGTAAGGTATCAACAGATGTAGCAACAATGTCAGGCTATGCAACAGAATAGGAGTAACCGAACAGTAACATGCTACACTACTCCAATACAAGCAGTATAGAGAAGAATAGGCGATATCTGGTGATCAAGGGGGGGGGGGCTTGCCTGGTTGCTCTGGCAAGAAGGAGGGGTCGTCAACTCCGTAGTCGAACTGGGGGTCACCGGCAGCCATTGGGGTCTACCAGAAAGAAGTAACGGAGGGGGAACACAATAAATAACAGAGCAATCAAAGCATCACAAAGCATAACATGGCAATACGCGGTGCTAGAGGTGACCTAACGCAGTAGGAGGTGTTACCGGTGAAGGAGGGAAACATCCGGGAAAGTATCCCCAATGTTTCGCGTTTTCGGGCAGATGAACCGGAGGGGGAAAGTTGCGTGTTTGCTAAGCTAGGGACGCGTGGCAGATGAACGGGCTGCGTATTCGGATTCGTCTCGTCGTTCTGAGCAACTTTCATGTACAAAGTTTTATCATCCGGGCTACGGTCTACTTTATATTAATTTTAAAAGATTTAAATCATTTTTAGGATTAACATAATTAATTAAATCAAAAGGCATTTATGACGTCATTATGACATCAGCAGGATGCAAGCGGTCAAAGTTGACCATTGACCAGTCAACTAATGGGTGGGTCCCGCATGTCATAGGCTGTTATCTAATTGACAGCAGTTAGATCTATTAGCAGGTTAATTAGGTTTAATTAACTAGATTGATTAAGTTAAATAATTCTTTAATTAATTAATTAATTAATTAATATTTTTTATTATTGTTATTTTTTTAATTCCTTTTCCTTTTTTTATAAAAACGTTCTGGGCGTGGGGCCCCCTATCATAGGCTCACAGGGGCCAAACGGGGGTTGGTTAATGGGCGCACGGGCGCCAGCCCGAATGGGCGCGGGTGTGCAGACGTGGTGGCCGGTGCCCGATAGGGCGCCCGGGGGGTTGCCGGCGAGGCGCTGAGCGGGGCGGGGCCGCGGTGATGCACGGTCGACCGCCGGAGGCCGAAGCGATGCAGAAGCAACAGCAGGAGCGGCGACGTGGCTCACCAGGAGGGGCGCGGGGCGTGGCCGTCGCGGGCGAGCAGCACGGCAGCGGCGGGTGCGGCCGGCGATGGCAGGGCGACAGCAGCATATAGCAGCAGCAGAAGGGGCAATAGGGGGGAACGGAACGGCCAGGAGGCACGGGAGCGCGCCACGGGCGGTGAGGCGCCGGGAGCCAAGCTCCGACTATGGCGAACATGGACGAGCACAGGAGCGGCAGTAAAACGATACGGATCGAAGGGATAAGAGCGGGAATCGGTCGAGGGGCTCACCCCGGTGCTCGTGGACGAGGTAGGGAGGTCGGGGAAGCGCTCGGGGAGGTGCGGGGGTTGCCGGAGATGCTCGGGCGGCCGGTGGTGTAGATCAACCGAGGGGGCGGCGATAGTCCTGGCAGTTCTGGCGATGTGGGCCTTGGCCATTCGAGGGAGGGGGCATTCGCGGCTGTAGAGGCGTCGAAGCACACGGCGA
>NC_041383.1:379996023-380003838 GCF_002162155.2 Triticum dicoccoides | reverse complement strand
CTGGGTCCGTTCTGCCCTTCCCGATCCAGAACGGGGTCGAGAGGTGGGGGAAGAAACTCGGGAGAGTGGGGGCGAGTGGGAGGAGTGGGGTCTCGCTAGTTAGGGTTCGGTCGCCCGAGGGGATAAGGAGGTGGAGTGGGCTGGCCTGCTGGCCTAGATGCCCAGTTGGGCCGAATGGCCCAGGGGAAGGGGGTTTGGTTTTTGTTTGGTTTTATTTTACTCTTACCTTTGCTTTCTATTTTCTTTTATTTCTTTAATATTTTATAGTCTTACAAAAGGCAAAACCCACACCTAAAATAGAGTTACAATTCCAACTACCGTCACAAAAAGTTTTACCCCTGAACAAGATAGTTTAGTATTTTATAAAATTCAGAAGGCACTTATTTATAGTTTTAGCTACTGTTTATTCATTTTAGATTATTTAATATTTTATAGAAGTGTGGTCTCTCCACCATAATTACCTATGGATTATTTGGCTCCAACCGAACATTTAGTTTTAATATTTGAAAACCTTTATCGTTTGCCTTTATTTTAATTTTGAAATTTGAACTGGGTTTCGAAGTGATGCGAGTTTATTAACAGTAATTGAGGTGACATGGCATCATTAGCGCAGGGTTACTGTAGCTTGATTACCCGGGCGTCACAATTCTCCTCTACTACAAGAAATCTCGTCTCGAGATTTAAGCAGCGGAGTAAGGGGGAGGGGAGGTGCTGGTAGCGAAAAACCTAAACGAGTCTTCTCGGTCTTGGCTGCCCTTTCGAAGAGGTTGATCCCTTTCGTTGATGTCTTCATTTCTCTGCTTCAAGTCACCATTATCGAGTCATCATCCTTTCTTCGGGATCTACATCGTCCTACGAACACGGCCAGGGGGAAATACTCCGGAAGAACGCATCTCCACAAAGCTGGGCATCAGACGGTGAACTCAATGGGAAATACATTAGGTACCCCACGAGTTGTATTTCAGTGAATTCGTTGAGTGCAATATATGATGGTACCAAAGTTTCAAATGGGTAGGCAATCATTCGATGCCTGAAACAGAGTGTGAAAGGGGTTCGGAGCAATGGAATTAAGTATTGGTATTAATACCAGAACTGAGGATCACACGAAAGGTGGCTCGTGAATTATATACGAAGCCAAGCGTGAGGAATATCTTTGGAAACAGGGTGTACAGAAGAGTCAGGCTCCGATCCTGTGGAACTGTGGGTTATGGGCCCACCATGTGGGTTAAAAGTAGGAAGGGCAATGACGTCTTGCACGATCATGTAAGCAAGGCATGTCAGAGATTAGCATGTTAGTTATAAGTCAGTAACAACGTCGATACCAAGGGCGAGGGACGAAGAGAATCATTTTCCTGCTCGTTGAAATGAGGCGGACCAATAGGCAAAGTTCTCATCCATCGGTGGTTACCAGAATGTCATCAACAAAAGTAACAGGTTCTTTCTGACAGAATTGTACATCGAGGTGTTTACAAAAGCAGGAGAATATTACTGCTTAGATCATATAGATCACAAGAAAGGTTAAACCAAACAATGGAAAGGAAAAGATGATTACCAGGTTAAACAGAACAATGGAAAGGAAAATATGTTTAAACACATATTTCAGGTATATCCTTCCCAAGGACAAGTAGAGCATGATATCCATGACAGGATATAATGTAGAAAACTCTTTAGGTAAGGGGAGAGAAATTTCATGACATTACCGATACAACGGTGTTTGGATAATTGAGCAAGAAACATTTAGCATTGGGCTTCAAATGTTCTTGTTGAAATTCAGAGTACCACAAACATGCTTTGAGGTAGCATAGACATGGTCTTTAAGCAAGGTTGGACTTTGTATTCACAAAGGATCCATCAGGAACAATTTATAGAATAAGTCTTACAATTTCCTCATGAAAGAATGGCTAACCTTGTTAAAAAGGAAACTATAACAATAGGTCCTACGGCCAGGTGTGCTAGGCATGACATCACCTTACCGGGTCATGTAAAGATGTTTATAACTACTGGAAATATGTTCCAACCATCATATCAGACCGAGATTCAGTTCTGATTGGTAGCAGGATACCTAGGAAGAAAAGGTGCAACATAATTGACGAGATGACAATGTAAGATTCTCGTGAAATGAACTATGGAGCGAGTTCCGACACACGAGTTCGTCATTAAATCAAGGAGAAGTGAGGAGGTGGCTGATTGACCCAGCTACAATTCATTGAGATTTTCAAAAGATGGATTTCCACAATTATGTGAACAATGAGATAACATTTGCCAGATCAAATGATATAACGATGTATGCTCAAGGAAAAGATACACAATTAAACATTGGTTGAAAGGTGCACCCGAAATATGGGTTGGGTTGCACGACGAATGTTAGAATGGTGATTCAATAATCAGTAGTCTAAGAATGAACGGCCGACCATTAACTTCAAAGCAAGAGGGTTGCTAGAAGTTTTAAAATCACACATCCAAGTTCAATTGTCAGGTTTTTTTTGGTTAGAAATAACACGAGGACCAAGGAATGAACGGGTATGGCAAAAGGTATCACCTGCATCAAGAATTCTTAAGAGGTGGTGAAATTCTCACAACATTCTTGACATAAAAGATGGTAATACCCACGGTAAAGAAGAACGAATGTTGGATAGCAAGGATCTCAAGGTATAACACAAAACACGAACAAGTTTGTGTTGAACGGAAGGCAATCGAGTGGTCGATGATAACACAAATCATCAAGGGCAAGGATGGTATTTCTCATCATGAATTCAATTGATATCCTTGAGGAGCTCAGAATGTTGATGATGATCATGACACATTTGTCGAGAGGTTTCATGAAGATATAATCGCTCATCAATGACATCAAGCAAATGGAAGGATGGAGCGAAAAGTTATTGAAACCACGGATACGACACGAACTCAGAATCAAGCTTGTTGTTCAAGGCGAAACGATATGATGAGGAAAGTCGACGTAAGCTTAGCTCATCGTCGAAAATTGTGATTCGGAAAGAAGGACCAGATAGCACATTTAAAAAGTTGCACGATAATGATATAGCCAATCAGACTAGGAATGACTTGAAGGGTTACTAAAGTCGTAGGCAACGAAAATTACTTAAGAGTTATTGATTCGGCGAGCAGAATCGATTCACTTATCGGTGTTCTCGATCGACAAACAACCCAGAACCCATGAAGTGACAAAGACAAGGTAAGGTAGTACTTCATCAAAGTTTATAAGATGTAGTGCAATGGAAAGATATCCTCGACATACCAGGGGTAATACTCAAAGGTAGATCATAATAGAGGTTGGGCAGGCGTATTGACTTGCAGAAGACAAGTGATGTAACTTGTCCAAGAAATGGAATCAAGGAGAAAATATGGTCGGAACCACGTTTGCAAAGGATCAATTCACAGATACTAAATGATATTATATCAAGGAAATAGTTATTATTACAAGAAGCTTCCATGATAGGATCCACATCGGATCCATGGGCATGAACACAAAGTTCAAGGTCGACTCCCACTTCTTCAATGCCTAACCTATTATTTACTTCTCGTTTTCGAAGAAGTTGTAGAGCAGAAAATTATCTAGTAAGAACACCGGAATGGTATGACTCGTGAAAACTTTTGGATTCACACGGTTTAGAGAAGGCATATATTCAACCCATAAGGGCTTCTTAGAAACATATACCACAAGTTTCAAGAGTAAATATCACAAGCTCGAAAGCAGAGCCTGGTTGGCCAAGCAGATGATACAATTTACCAAAGGCACTATGTATCAGGGGAAGAACTCACAAGGTGATTGAATATGAAGGACACTGTCGGATAACAATCCAACAATCAGGAAGAAAGAATGGACGAGCATCATATTATAAAACATCGGAATAATTCGATGCTTAGATAACAAAGGAACTATGATTTCCAAAACAAAGGATCTGAAGTAGACGCTCTGATCAAGGATGGATAAGTTGTATAGACCAGAGGCACAATTGACGACAAATAGGTTGGTCGAGATCCAGCTCATGTTCAAAATGACGTCTGAGCCGGAAAGATAATTTAGAAGGGTTGATAGATGATTGTGTGCGTTCGCACACATGTTGAATCAATAGGATCAAAATGACGGTGTCAAAAGATACTAGTGAATATTGCTAGTGATATGGGAGCATCCATAATGTAAGCATACAAGTATTTGCAGAGCAATAGTTTGAAGAGGATGCTCAGAAGGTCGAATAGTATTTCAGAGTATCTTATGAAGCATACGAACAACTGGGGATGAACAGATACTCAATAAGTGCGAGGAATTTTCAATAGGGGTATTCTGGTGGCTTAGAACTGCAAGGCAGTAGGCACAAATTATTCTCGGAACAATAGAGAGAATTTTCGGCGTATCTTGTAATAACAAGATCAATGGGATTGAAAGGGCAAGTGTATGTAGTTATCCATAATGATAAAACAATGGCAGGGAATTTGCAAAGGCGGTGGGCACAAGTGTCTCGAAAAACATCAAGGAGTGTCTGTAGAATCTTCTGGTGAAGCAAGCAATCATCGGTCATGTCGGGGCTCTCTGGGAGTAAGTGGGTACGAGAACCTAATGTCAGAGTTAGTAAAATGTTTACCCTGAATAGAAGAGAGATCAGAATCCGAGAGTATAGACGAGGAATAAAAGATCCTAATACCACCCAATGGCGACGTGGGCCCGTAAGCCACACAGCCATGTTAGTAAAAGTTTGGCAATTGACTAGACTCGACTTCGGTCAAGGAGTGTGGAAGGGGGATTCCTACAGGCAGTCGGCTCTGATACCAACTTGTGACGCCCCCGATTCAATCATACACTAATCATGCATGCAAATGTGTACGATCAAGATTAGGGACTCACGGGAAGATATCACAACACAACTCTAAAACATAAATATTCATACAAGCATAATAATACAAGCCAGGGGCCTCGAGGGCTCGAATACAAGTGCTCGATCATAGACGAGTCAGCGGAAGCAACAATATCTGAGTACAGACATAAGTTAAACAAGTTTGCCTTAAGAAGGCTAGCACAAACTGGGATACAGATCGAAAGAGGCGCATGCCTCCTACCTGGGATCCTCCTAACTACTCCTGGTCGTCGTCAGCGGGCTGCACGTAGTAGTAGGCACCTCCGGTGTAGTAGGGTTCGTCGTCGACGGTGGCGTCTGGCTCCTGGACTCCAGCATCTGGTTGCGACAACCAGAAAGAAAGGAAAGGGGAAAAAGGGGGAGAAAGCAACCGTGAGTACTCATCCAAAGTACTCGCAAGCAAGGAACTACACTACATATGCATGGGTATATGTGTAAGGAGGCCATATCGGTGGACTGAACTGCAGAATGCCAGAATAAGAGGGGGATAGCTAGTCCTACCGAAGACTACGCTTCTGGCAGCCTCCGTCTTGCAGCATGTAGAAGAGAGTAGATTGAAGTCCTCCAAGTAGCATCTCCAAGTAGCATCTCCAAGTAGCATCTCCAAGTAGCATCTCCAGTAGCATCGCATAGCATAATCCTACCCGGCGATCGTCCCCTCGTCGCCCTGTGGAAAAGCGATCATCGGGTTGTCTGTGGAACTTGGAAGGGTGTGTTTTATTAACTATCCGGTTCTAGTTGTCATAAGGTCAAGGTACAACTCCAAGTCGTCCTGTTACCGAAGATCACGGCTATTCGAATAGATTAACTTCCCTGCAGGGGTGCACCACATAACCCAACACGCTCAATCCCATTTGGTAGGACACACTTTCCTGGGTCATGCCCGGCCTCGGAAGATCAACACGTCGCAGCCCCACCTAGGCACAACAGAGAGGTCAGCATGCCGGTCTAAATCCTATGCGCGCAGGGGTCTGGGCCCATCGCCCATTGCACACCTGCACGTTGCGTACGCGGCTGGTGAGCAGACCTAGCAACCTCCATTACAAAGGAAGTTGCGTTAACCCAGTCCAACCCGGCGCGCGCCGCTCAGTCGCTGACGTCAAGAAGGCTTCGGCTGATACCACGACGCCGGGATACCCATAACTACTCCCGCGTAGATGGTTAGTGCGTATAGACCAAATGGCCAGACTCAGATCAAATACCAAGATCTCGTTAAGCGTGTTAAGTATCCGCGAACACCGAACAGGGCCAGGCCCACCTGTCTCCTAGGTGGTCTCAACCTGCCCTGTCGCTCCGCCACAAAGTAACAGTCGGGGGCCGTCGGGAACCCAGGCCCACCTCTACCGGGATGGAGCCACCTGTCCTTTCAGCCCCCTTATCCGAATCACTTGCAGGTACTCAATGAGCTGACCCGACTTTAGTCACCATCTGTATAGTATGTATGTATATATAGTATATACCCGTGATCACCTCTCGAGTGATCACGGCCCAATAGTATAGCAAGGCAGACTGACAAGAATGTAGGGCCAATGATGATAAACTAGCATCCTATACTAAGTATTTAGGATTGCAGGTAAGGTATCAACAGATGTAGCAACAATGTCAGGCTATGCAACAGAATAGGAGTAACCGAACAGTAACATGCTACACTACTCTAATGCAAGCAGTATAGAGAAGAATAGGCGATATCTAGTGATCAAGGGGGGGGAGCTTTCCTGGTTGCTCTGGCAAGAAGGAGGGGTCGTCAACTCCGTAGTCGAACTGGGGGTCACCGGCAGCCATCGGGGTCTAACGGAAAGAAGTAACGGAGGGGGAACACAATAAATAACAGAGCAATCAAAGCATCACAAAGCATAACATGGCAATACGCGGTGCTAGAGGTGACCTAACGCAGTAGGAGGTGTTACCGGTGAAGGAGAGAAACATACGGTAAAGCATCCCCGATGTTTCGCGTTTTCGGGCAGATGAACCGGACGGGGAAAGTTGCGTGTTCTCTATGCTAGGGACGCGTGGCAGACGAACGGGCTGCGTATTCGGATTCGTCTCGTCGTTCTGAGCAACTTTCATGTACAAAGTTTTATCATCCGGGCTACGGTCTATTTTATATTAATTTTAAAAGATTTAAATCATTTTTAGGATTAACATAATTAATTAAATCAAAAGGCATTTATGACGTCATTATGACATCAGCAGGATGCAAGCGGTCAAAGTTGACCATTGACCAGTCAACTAATGGGTGGGTCCTGCATGTCATAGGCTGTTATCTAATTGACAGCAGTTAGATCTATTAGCAGGTTAATTAGGTTTAATTAACTAGATTAATTAAGTTAAGTAATTCTTTAATTAATTAATTAATATTTTTTATTATTGTTATTTTTTTAATTCCTTTTTTTTATAAAAACATTCTGGGCGTGGGGCCCCCTGTCATAGGCTCACAGGGGCCAAACGGGGGTTGGTCAATGCGCGCACGGGCGCCAGCCCGAATGGGCGCGGGTGTGCGGACGTGGTGGCTGAGCGGGGCGGGGCCGCAGTGATGCACGGGCGACCGCCGGAGGCCGAAGCGATGCAGAAGCAACAGCAGGAGCGGCGACGTGGCTCACCAGGAGGGGCGCGGGGCGCGGCTGTCGCGGGCGAACATGACGGCAGCGGCGGGTGCGGCCGGCGATGGCAGGGCGAGAGCAGCATATAGCAGCAGCAGAAGGGGCAATAGGGGGGGACAGAACGGCCAGGAGGCACGGGAGCGCGCCACGGGCGGTGAGGCGCCGGGAGCCAAGCTCCGACTATGGTGAACATGGATGAGCACAGGAGCGGCAGTAAAACAATACGGATCGAAGGGATAAGAGCGGGAATCGGTCGAGGGGCTCACCCCGGTGCTCGTGGACGAGGTAGGGAGGTCGGGGAAGCGCTCGGGGAGGTGCGGGGGTTGCCGGAGATGCTCGGGGCGGCC
>NC_041383.1:379971122-379995674 GCF_002162155.2 Triticum dicoccoides | reverse complement strand
CTGGGTCCGTTCTGCCCTTCCCGATCCAGAACGGGGTCGAGAGGTGGGGGAAGAGACTCGGGAGAGTGGGGGCGAGTGGGAGGAGTGGGGTCTCGCTAGTTAGGGTTCGGTCGCCCGAGGGGATAAGGAGGTGGAGTGGGCTGGCCTGCTGGCCTAGATGCCCAGTTGGGCCGAATGGCCCAGGGGAAGGGGGTTTGGTTTTTGTTTGGTTTTATTTTATTCTTACCTTTGCTTTCTATTTTCTTTTATTTCTTTAATATTTTATAGTCTTACAAAAGGTAAAACCCACACCTAAACTACCGTCACAAAAAGTTTTACCCCTGAACAAGATAGTTTAGTATTTTATAAAATTCAGAAGGCACTTATTTATAGTTTTAGCTACTGTTTATTCATTTTAGATTATTTAACATTTTATAGAAGTGTGGTCTCTCCACCATAATTACCTATGCATTATTTGGCTCCACCCGAACATTTAGTTTTAATATTTGAAAACCTTTATCGTTTGCCTTTATTTTAATTTTGAAATTTGAACTGGGTTTCGAAGTGATGCGAGTTTATTAACAGTAACCGAGGTGACATGGCATCATTAGCGCAGGGTTACTGTAGCTTGATTACCCGGGCGTCACATGATTGTAGAGGCATTAATAATATTACTATTCGTTATCGTCATCCTATTCCTAGGCTAGATGATATGCTTGATGAATTGAATGGCTCTACAATATTCTCCAAGGTTGATTTGTGTAGTGGATACCATCAAATTCATATGAAATTGGGAGATGAATGGAAAACAGCATTTAAAACTAAGTTTGGATTATATGAGTGGTTAGTCATGCCTTTTGGGTTAACTAACGCACCTAGTACTTTCATGAGATTAATGAACGAAGTTTTACGTGCTTTCATTGGACGATTTGTGGTAGTTTACTTTGATGACATATTGATTTATAGCAGATCTTTGGAAGAACATTTGGAACATTTACGTGCTGTTTTTATTGCTCTACGTGATGCATGTTTGTTTGGTAACCTTGGGAAGTGCACCTTTTGCACCGACCGAGTATCTTTTCTTGGCTATGTTGTTACTCCACAGGGAATTGAAGTTGACAAAGTCCAGATTGAAGCTACTGAGAGTTGGAGGCAGCCCAAAACGGTCACACAAGTGAGGAGTTTTCTTGGCCTCACTGGATTCTATAGGCGTTTTGTGAGAGATTTCAGCACCATTGCTGCACCTCTCAATGAGCTTACAAAGAAAGATGTGCTTTTTCTTTGGGGTACCGCACAGGAAGAAGCCTACACGGTATTGAAAGATAAGTTGACACATGCTCCTTTACTCCGACTTCCTGATTTTAATAAGACTTTTGAGCTTGAAGGTGATGCTAGTGGAATTGGATTAGGAGGTGTGTTATTACAAGATGGCAAACCTGTTGCATATTTTTCTGAAAATTGAGTGGGCCTAGTGTGAATTATTCTACTTATGATAAAGAATTATATGCTCTTGTTCGGACTTTAGAAACATGGCAACATTATTTATGGCCCAAAGAATTTGTTATACACTCTGATCATGAATCTTTGAAACGTATTAAAAGTCAAGCTAAACTGAATCGTAGACATGCTAATTGGGTTGAATTCATGGAGACTTTCCCTTATATCATTAAACAAAATAAGGGAAAAGAAAATGTTATTTCTGATGCATTGTCTCGTCGTTATACTATGCTTTCACAACTTGACTTCAAAATATTTGGTTTGGAGACCATCAAATATCAATATGTGCATGATGCTGATTTTAAAGATGTAATGCAGAATTGTAAAGAAGGAACAATGTGGAACAAGTTCGTCGTTAATGATGGATTTGTGTTTCATGCTAACAAGCTATGCATTCCAGCTAGCTCCGTTCGTCTTTTTTTGGTGCAGGAGGCGCATGGAGGAGGATTAATGGGACACTTTAGCGTGAAGAAGACAGAGGACGTACTTGCTACACATTTATTTTGGCCAAAGATGAGACGGGATGTTGAGCGTTTTATTGCTCGCTGCACTACATGTCAAGAAGCAAAGTCATGACTCAATCCTCATGGTTTATATATGCCTTTGCCTGTACCTAGTTTTCCTTGGGAGGATATATCTATGGAATTTTTTTAGGTTTACCTCGAACAAAGAAGGGGAGGGATAGCATATTTGTTGTCATGGATAGATTCTCGAAAATGGCACACATTATACCATGTCATAAAAGCGATGATGTTGTTAATGTTGCTGATTTGTTCTTTCATGAAATTATTCGCTTTCATGGTGTGCCAAATACTATTGTTTCAGATCGTGATACTAAATTTCTTAGCCACTTTTGGAGATGTTTATGGGCTAAGTTGGGGATTAAACTGCTTTTTAGTACTACTTGTCACCCCCAAACTTATGGACAAACTGAAGTAGTCAACAGAATATTGTCTACTATGCTTAGGGCTGTTTTGAAGAATAATAAGAAAATGTGGGAGGAATGATTGCCTCATATTGAATTTGCTTATAATTGTTCATTGCATTCTACTACTAAGATGTGCCCTTTTGAAGTTGTGTATGGTTTCCTACCTTGTGCACCAATTGATTTGTTGCCTCTTCCATCTTCGAAGAAGGTTAATTTTGATGCTAAACAACGTGTTGAATTGATTTTAAAAATGCATGAGTTAACTAAGGAAAACATTGAGCGTATGAATGCTAAATATAAGCTTGATGGAGATAAGGGCAGAAAACATGTTGTGTTTGCGCGTGGAGATATTGTTTGGTTACATTTGCATAAGGATAGATTTCCTGATTTGCGCAAATCAAAGCTAATGCCATGTGCTGATGGTCCCTTTAAGGTGTTAGAGAAAATAAATGATAATGCATATAAACTTGCGCTGCCGGCAGATTGTGGGGTTAGTCCCACTTTTAACATTGCAGATTTGAAGCCTTATTTGGGTGAGGAAGATGAACTTCCGTCGAGGACGACTTCATTTCAAGAAGGGGAGGATGATGAGGACATCCATACCATTGTTACACCCACAACCCCTGCTGCTATACATACTGGGCCAATTACTAGAGCTTGCGCACGCCAACTAAATTACCAGGTACTTTCGTTTCTTGGTAATGATTCTAATGTTCATGAGAATATGATCCTGCCTAAATTGGATAAATTTGTTTTGCTTACAAATGAAGGGCCTAGCTTGGAGAAGGATGAACATTGGAGCAAGAACAAGCATGGAGATGATGGCATGCGCAAGGGGAACAATAACAGAATTACAAGTGATGATTTCGGGGCTTTGAAGCCACCATAACGAGTGCATGAAGCCTTGGACGAAATATACAAGATGCCACTTCATAAATTTCGTCCAGAGGCTATTTGATGCAGAGCATCCCTCGCTCATCCCCATGGACGTGCCTACATCTCCCTCAACACCACTTGCACCCATGACAAGAGCCCGAGCTAAGGCTATCGAAGATAAGGTGAACTCGCTCCTCTTCGAACTCCCTCTTACTACTCACGAGACAAGGCTACTACCTCATTCGGAGACTCTGTGTGTAATCGGGTACATGGAGGTAAGCCAAGGGTCTACTACTTGCAAGAGCCAAGACGGCGAGGACCCCAAGCATGATGGACAAGAAGAAGAGCTGCAGCAGAAGCTACAGGCATCGGACGTCCGACCCTGTCCGGGCGTCCGACGAGTCCCAGGACACGGATGACCGGACCCTCCGGACGTCCGGTACCAGGCCACCCGAACCGAATCTACGGATGTCCGAGACGCTCCTGACGACCGGACGACCGACACCCGAGCCAAATCGACGGATGACCGACGGCCTCCGGACGTCCGGCCCCTCCAGAAGCTCCGGACGTCCGACCATCTATGGACGACCGACGCGCCTACACCAGAGATGAAACAGCGGACGTCCGAGCGCACCCTGACGACCGGACCGTCCCGAGCCTCCGGACGTCTGACGCCTTCCGGACGTCCGACTCCTGAGTGACCAAACCTGCGGGCTGGAGCCCTTGTACCCCTTCGTTTTGACTTCCATTTGCACTAAGACTATAAATAGGACGCCCCACCTCCTGGTACGGGCAGCATAGGTTTAGCTCATATTTTGTGTGAGAGCCTTGCTCATCCACTTGGCTACTTCTCCTCGGAGCTCAGGACCTCTTCGGAGAAGATCCCACAAGCGGATTCAAGACCCCTTTCTAGGGAAGACCCTCAAGACCTCCGTACGGAGAAGAACTATTCCTATGTATCCTTACCTTAGTTGATCGTGGATCTTATGTTACTCTATGTTGTCGGTGATCTAGCACTCGTGTGACTGATTCTATGTCGGTTTAGTGATTCTTCCTCTCGTTTTCCCCGTATTTTCCCTTTGTGCTTCCGTGTGTTCGTCGTGATTCCCCCGTAGGATCCCTCCAAACATGAAAGATCATCCATCTAGGGTTCCACCCTACATCATCTTGGTATCATGAGCCACGTTGATCACGTTTTTGGAGCCCCTACCCCGTGTTTTCTAGCTTGATTTTGTTGTTTTCGTCCTAATTCCGAAAATTCCCCACCAAAAATAGCCCCAAATTTTTTTGTGATTTGTTTGTGAGTTGAGATTTTGTTGGATTTGGTCCATGGATTTGTGTTGCTGCGTGTGGATCTAGCTTTCCCCACCCTCCGCACCCTTTTCCATCCACCATATCACTCAATTTCGACCTGCCCATCTTCTTCTTCCCCGAAAATCTCGCAGTTCTTCTTCCCGAGCCCGATTTTCGCCCAGGCCCCGGACGACCGGAAAAGGTCGGACGTCCGATGATGTCCGGACGATCGTAAAAACCCGGACGTCCGTGAAACCCTGACGAAACTGAAGTTTGTCAGTTCCTCCACAACCACAACCCCACATTCCACCACCTCTTCCAAACCCACATACACCACCATCTTCCCCGATACCCCCTATGACGATTTTGACACAATTTGGTCTTTGAGATTTTGAGTTGTGGATCCCGTATCCTTTTGTGTTTCGTCTATCTAGGTACGGTTGACATCATCACCACCACGGCTCATCTTCGCAAGGGTCTCATCATCGCAAGGACGGTAACTTCGACGGCATCTTGGTCATAACTTGCAATTGCATTGATAACCCACATTGCCTCATTTTGCGTAGCTTACCCATCGAGACTAGCCATTGAGTATTGCAGGCAACATGACTTGTGCACATTAGTGATCCTACTCCATAGAATACATACCATACAATCGTGGTGCATATCTTGAGATCAACTTGTGTGTCACAAAGTTGTCATAGCATACGCAATTGTTACCTTGGTTCCTGAGTTCTGCATGAGAAAAGAGCTCAAAAGTGAAAGAGCCAACCAAGCTTTTAAGCAAAGAGGAAAGATAAGCAAAGAGCTTATGAGCAAGAACCATAGCATCATACAACATTAAGATTGTCATATTGGATCATCTTGGATCATTGCACCGAAATACCATACATATAGCATATTTGGGATAGAGATCATTGCATTTTTGCCTAGTAGGTTGTGCACAAGTTTGCGTATCCGCCTATTTTGCAAGCGTGCTAGCGTCTCTCCAGTATTGTGCAATAGGAGCATTTCGTGGTTTCCACATTTTGGCTCAATTTTGAATTGCACAATCCCATTTATCTTTTTGCGTGTGTGTTTTCGTGTACCCATACTTTCTTGGTCTACTTGTTGCATTTGCAAATTTGTGAATCTTTTCCAACATTATTGAAGCTCACTTACTATTGCATCTGATTTTGTGCCACCATCCTAACCAAGCTCCACCATAAGCTTTTACGTGTGTAGGTGTGAGAACCGACAAGAATTGGTACCAACAGTGCTATTTCAATGTCCGCATTTGAGTGGACTTGATCCATCTTCAACTATGGTCAAGGTACATTTGGTACATGTTCTTTTCCTTCTACCACTTACAGTTTGCGTGGTATGATGGATAGGCCAAGTTCTTCTACCACTCCACCTTTCATCGAGAACGGCGACGACATGTCATCATTCTTCACAAAGAGCCACATCTTTGGTGCTCAAAGAGCGTTACAACAAGAGCAACAAGCTATGAGCGACCGCATCGACAACCTTGCCACCGACTTGCGACTCTCCAAGCAACGTACAAGAGACTACTTCGATAACAAGTTCGACTCTCACAAGCAAGAGAATGATGCAAGAATGGACGAGATCCGCGCCTTGATGAGGAACCGGCGTCCCTCCACTTCTTCATCCTCAAGACGGAGCCGCTCAAGTCGACACTCCGACGACACCTTCTCCGACACAAGTACACCATCATCGACCATTCTTTGACGAGCCGCGCGTCAAGACCGGCATGCATCTCAGAACCCGCTACATGACAAGCATTCACAAGAACAAGTCGATGAGCAAATCCCTCGTCCTCAATCAAACCAAGTCGTTTTTGCTCAAGCTCAAGAACGGCAACGACTACGGCGCCAAGAGGAAGAATGAGCGCGTCTACACCAAGAGGAACAAGACGCCGAGACTCAACGTCTTCAACAACAACAACGAGAAGCGCAAGCTCTTGAGGCACAACGTGCCCTTCAAGAATCAAGTCGAGCCATCGCCAACCGCAATCGCGAACGCCGCAATCAAGAGGAAGCCTTTCAAGAAGAAGTCCAAGAGAGGAACTACCAAACGCGTGCGCAACGTCAAGTTCCTCAAGCACCTCCACAAGCTCGTCAAGCTCCACCTCAACCTCAAGTTCAACAAGATCAAGTTGATCGTGGACTTCCTCTGCGCCAAGAGCAACATGAGGATGACTATCCTCCTCGTCAAGGACGTCATCATCACCATCGCCAACAACACAATGAAGAGCAACGCTATGGCAAGCTCAAGTTCACAATGCCCAAGTTCAATGGAAGCAATGATCCGGAAGAGTACCTCTCATGGGCATTGAAGGTCGACAAAATTTTCCACTTGCACAACTATGAGGAAGAGAAGAAGATCACTATGGCATCACTTGAGTTCCAAGATTATGTGCTCGTATGGTGGGAACAAGTCCTTGAATGCCGTCAAGCAAGAGGTGATACACCAATCACCACTTGGGCTCAAATGAAGGATGTCATGCGTGCACGCTTTGTACCAACCTACTACAACCGCGATCTCTTCAAGAAGCTACAACTCCTCAAGCAAGGAACAAAGATGTTGAAGAATACTACAAGGAAATGGAGATAGCCATGATTCGAGCCAATGTCACGGAAGATGATGAGAAAACAATGGCACGTTTCTTGAATGGACTCAATCATCCCATCAAGAAGATTGCCGACTTCCAAGCTTATTCCAACCTCATTGAGCTCGTACATCAAGCAACCAAGGCGGAACGTCAAGTGCAAGATGACTTCAAGTACGCCAAGTACTCCTCCAAAACTTACGGCTTCTCCAACACCCAAGTTTCAACGACTCCTCCAACATCTACATCAACCAAACCTTCGCAAAGCAACGACGACAAGTCAAGTTACAAGAAAACTTCGGCAAGTTCAAGTCGTCTTCCTACTACGACAAGCAACTTCAAGCCGCGTGCCTCATCATCTACTCCAACCGATGAGACCGTCAAAACAAGCTCCTTCAAGTGTTTCACTTGCGGCGGTCGAGGCCACAAGTCCTACCAATGCACGAAAAAGCGCACCATGATCCTCAACAAAGACGGCACATATGACTCAATGAGTGAAGAGGAGATGGAAGCCCTTGAGCAAGTGGCCATGCACCGGCATGTGAATAAGGATGAAGATGATCAAGTCTTTTGTGATGAGGATTCGAGCCCCGCTCTCGTTGTCTCCAAAGTATTGACACTTCAACATCAACAAGAAGAAGACCAACGATGCCACATCTTCCACACTAAGGCCGGCATCAATGGAAGGTCCGTCAAGGTCATCATTGATGGAGGTAGTTGCCACAACTTGGCAAGTGAAGAACTATGTTCAAAGCTTCAATTGGTCAAGAGGAAGCACCCGCACCCCTACAAGGTTCAATGGCTATGTGACTCCGGCACTATACGAGTCGAGCATACGGTCCAAGTATCATTCAAAATTGGTGCTTATGAAGACACTTTGGAGTGTGATGTGGTGCCAATGACTGTTTGCCACCTCCTTCTTGGTCGACCATGGCAATTCGACCGTGGTGTCATCCACAATGGGCGCACCAATCATTATAGCTTCAAAATGAAAGGGAAGGAATATGTGCTACGCCCTATGTCTCCTAGTCAAGTGATAGTCGACAAGCAAGCCACCAATCATGGAAAGACGAGTGAAAAAGTGAGTGAGAGCCACAATCCAAATTTGAGCGCCTCTTCGCCTAGAGAGAAAAACCTCATCCTATTTGCCACCAAAAGTGAGATAAGAGAAGTGTGTGAGAACCCATCAAGTGTTATGCACTTCGTCCTTGTGTGCAAAGATGGAGAGCCAACAACTAACACCTCTCACGAGTTACCTTTAGTGTTTCAATCTCTTTTGCAGGAATTCAAAGATGTTTTCCCCGATGAGCTACCTCCGGGTCTACCTCCACTACGAGGCATTGAGCATCGAATCAACCTCATCCCCGGAGCGCCACTTCCAAACAAATCTCCATACCGTGTCAATCCTGAATAAACCAAGTAGATTCAACGACAAGTACAGCAACTCATCGACAACGGTCATGTACGTGAAAGCTTAAGTCCATGTACCGTTCCCGTTATTCTTGTGCCTAAGCCAGATGGAAGTTTCTGCTTGTGTTCCAATTGTAGACCCATAAACGCCATTACCGTTCGTTATAGGCATCCCATTCCACGCTTAGATGATATGCTTGATGAACTTAGTGGAGCCAACTTTTTCTCCAAAATTGATCTTAAAAGTGGCTATTATCAAATCCGCATTCAAGAAGGTGATGAATGGAAAGCCGCTTTCAAAACAAAATTTGGCTTATATGAGTGGTTAGTGATGCCTATGGGTTTGTCGGAAGCACCCGGAACTTTCGTGCGTCTTATGCATCATGTGCTTAGACCTAACATTGGATCGTTGTGGTTTACTTTTATGATATCCTCGTGTTTAGCAAAACCATGAAAGAGCACATTAATCATGTTAAATCTGTGTTGCAAACCCTCCGAAAGGAAAGCCTTTATGCGAACTTGAAAAAATGCACTTTTGGCGTTGACAAAGTGGTCTTCTTGGGTTTTGTTGTCTCTTCCAAGGGTGTCCATGTTGATGAAACTAAGATTCAAGCGATTAAAACTTGCCCCAACCAACCAATTTGCAACAAGTGAGAAGTTTTCTTGGTCTTGTAGGATTTTACCGCCGATTTGTGAAAAACTTTAGCACAATTGCCGCTCCTTGACATGCTTTGAGTAAGAAGAATGCTCCTTTTGTTTGGGGATCTTTGCAATCCACCGCTTTTGATGAGCTCAAGTCTTTACTTAGTCATGCTCCGATTCTTGCTTTGCCCAACTTTGACAAAACTTTTGAGGTTCATTGTGATGCAAGTGGTACCGGAATTGGCGGAGTTTTAATGCAAGAAAAACGAGTCATTGCTTATTTTAGTGAAAAACTCTCTGGTGCTCAACTCAATTATCCTATCTATGACAAGGAATTATATGCTTTAGTACATGTGCTACATGTTTGGGAACATTACCTTAGACCTCATGAATTTGTCATTCATACCGATCATGAAACGCTGAAGTACTTAAAAGGTCAAACTAAATTGAACAAGCTTCATGCCAAATGGAGTGAATTCATTGAATCTTTTCCTTATGTGATCAAGTACATTAAGGGTAAAGAAAATGTTGTTGTGGATGCACTTTCACGCATATGCATGCTTGTCACTAAACTTGAGTTGAATGTTATTGGTTTTGAGCATATAAAAGACTTGTATGAGCATGATCCTTCTTTTGCTACTCCTTACGCTAAGTGTTTGACACACACGTCTTGGGAACGATACTACATAAAGGATGATTATCTTATGAGAGCTAACAAACTTTGCATTCCCGAGTCTTCTCTTCGTTTGCTCCTTTTGCAAGAGGCTCATGGAGGCGGACTAATGGGACACTTTGGACGCGACAAGACTTTCTCCATGCTCTCCAAGAACTACTTTTGGCCCAAGATGTTTCGTGATGTCTCACGCTTCACCAACCGTTGCTCTACATGTCGCAAAGCTAAGTCTAAAGCTCAATCCCATGGTCTTTACATGCCCCTTCCCATTTCTTACCAACCTTGGGAAGACATTAGCATGGATTTTGTACTTGGTTTGCCTAGAACTCAAAATGGCAAGGATTCCGTCTTTGTTGTTGTGGACAGATTTTCTAAGATGGCACATTTCATTCCTTGCAACAAGATAGACGATGCTTCACATATTGCCAATCTCTTTTGTAGGGAAATCTTGCGACTTCATGGATTGCCAAAGACGATTGTCTCGGATCGTGACGTCAAGTTCTTGAGTTACTTTTGGAAGACCCTATGTGCCAAGCTCGGAGTCAAGCTATTGTTCTCTTCGGCATACCATCCTCAAACCGACGGCCAAACGGAGGTGACGAACCGTACACTCTCCACTCTACCTCGTGTGTTGATCAAGAAGAACATCAAGGAGTGGGAGGCGTGTCTACCCATCGCTGAGTAAGCCTGCAACCGTGCAAGACATTCCACGACCGGCAAGTCCCCCTTCGAGGTTGTCTACGGCTTCAACCCTTTGTCCCCATTGGACATTCTACCTCTTCCTCTACAAGAGCGAACCAACCTCGACGCAAGTGCTCGTGCAAGCTACATCAAGAAGATGCATGAAGATACAAGGAACACCATCGAGCGCCAAGTACAACGACTAGCGACCAAGCTCAACATCAACAAGCAACCCATGGTATTCAACATTGGTGGTCTAGTGCGGCTACATCTTCGCAAGGACCGCTTCCCCAATGAACGCAAGTCCAAGCTTCTACCTCGCGCCGATGGCCCTTTCAAGGTTCTAGCACGCTACAACGATAACGCCTGCAAGATCGACCTACCACGAGGCAAGTACAACATGAGCGACATCTTCAACGTCAAGGACCTCGCACCTTTCCATGGTGATGCACCACTTGATCCAAGGTCGGATCTCTCCCAAGGGGGGGATATGATGCGGAGCATCCCTCGCTCATCCCCATGGACGTGCCTACATCTCCCTCAACACCACTTGAACCCATGACAAGAGCCCGAGCTAAGGCTATCGAAGATAAGGTGAACTCTCTCCTCTCCGAACTCCCTCTTACTACTCACGGGACATGGATACTACCTCATTCAGAGACTCTCTGTGTAATCACGTACATGGAGGTAAGCCAAGGGTCTACTACTTGCAAGAGACAAGACGGCGAGGACCCCAAGCATGATGGACAAGAAGAAGAGCTGCAGCAGAAGCTACAGGCATCGGACGTCCGACCCTGTCCGGATGTCCGATGAGTCCCAGGACACGGACGACCGGACCCTCTAGACGTCCGGTACGAGGCCACCCGAACCGAATCTACGGATGTCCGAGACGCTCCGGACGACCGGACGACCGACACCCGAGCCAAATCGACGGATGACCGACGGCCTCCGGACGTCCGGCCCCTCCAGAAGCTTCAAACGTCCGACCATCTACGGAGGACCGACGCACCTACACCAGAGCTGAAACATTGGACGTTCGAGCGCGCCCGGACGACCGGACCGTTCCGAGCCTCCGGACGTCCGACGCCTTCCGGATGTCCGACTCCTGAGTGACCAAACCTGCGGGCTGGAGCCCTTGTACCCCTTCGTTTTGACTTCCATTTGCACTAAGACTATAAATAGGATGCCCCCACCTCCTGGTACGGGCAGCATAGGTTTAGCTCATATTTTGTGTGAGAGCCTTGCTCATCCACTTGGCTACTTCTCCTTGGAGCTCAGGACCTCTTCGGAGAAGATCCCCCAAGCGGATTCAAGACACCTTTCTAGGGAAGACCCTCAAGCCCTCCGTACGAAGAAGAACTATTCCTATGTATCCTTACCTTAGTTGATCGTGGATCTTATGTTACTCTATGTTGTCGGTGATCTAGCACTCGTGTGACTGATTCTATGTCGGTTTAGTGATTCTTCCTCTCATTTTCCCCGTGTTTTCCCTTTGTGCTTTCGTTTGTTCGTCGTGATTCCCCCGTAGGATCCCTCCAAACGTGAAAGATCATCCATCTAGGGTTCCACGCTACATCACTATTCTAGGTGCTGCGTCACCTTTCTATTGGGCCAGGCCCATGTAATTTCGAAATACATAAGTATAGGTTATTTTTAGAGTCCGTATGTGTGGGGAAACAAGAGATAGGGTTGGTTTCGGACCCCTCCACCAAGGGCCACGAAATTCCCCCCTCTTCCTCCATATATACAACCCTTAGGGCACCGTTTAGACTTTGGGTTTTGTTTAGATTAAAGTTCGCCATAGCTGCAACTTCGCGTACTTCGTTTGTGTTCAACGACCAGACAAATACGTCTCAGAACCCCACCTTCATCAATAAAGCTTTCATCTTATATTCGCAATATCCTGATTGCAATCTCCATTTCTTGCATGTTCTTCGTTTGCTCGCAGGACACAGACCCTCGTGGTCAGGTTGATCATGCTCCGCCGTGGTCAATAACCCCTTGGAAGTTGGTTTAGTGATTGCTAAGGCGCGACATCTCACTCGTTCGTAGTCGGATCGTCAAGGTCAACTCCCATAGAAAATGATAGCCACCATCTCAATGAAACATCGGGACACCTTTGCCTCTATCATTTGGTGCACTAGAACATGTGCTTGTATTTCAAATTTGAATTATGCACACAAAGGTGACACATTCCTTCCCAGAAGCACGAGCCTTCTTGAGAGAAGCTCCGATTTTCAAGAAGCTTATACCAAAATTTGTTCCTATTTGGCCAATTTTTTTTACCACGGCATGGTACTACCATGACATGACACCATGCCAAGTTTCATGATTTTAAAACCAAGTTTCTCAATGTTCTCGACCGAGCCACGATGCCCAGATGTTTAAATTTTATTCTCATTTTTTGCATGGGACCTAGAAATTCACCCGAGGACACCAATGTGATTTTTCAACCAACTTTGGTGCACGGGGGCATGTGCTTGTAGTTCAAATTTGAATTATGCACATTAAATGACCAAAAACTCAATTAATGTGTAAATAAGGCCAAATGAAGCCGGAATAATTCCAAAATTTAACAAGGCACTCATGTAGTTCTATGTTGCCTTTGTAAATAAACTCAAGGGGGACAGCGTATATCATTTCGCACTCAAAGGTGGCACGTTCCCTCTCAAAACCACGAGCCTTCTTGAGAGAAGCTTCGGTTTGCAAGAAGCGTATACAAAAATATGTTCCTATTTGGCCAATTTTTTTTACCATAGCATGGTAGTACCATGACATGACACCCATGCCAAGTTTCATGATTTTCAGACGTGTTTTGGATTTACAAGAATTTTAAAACCAAGTTTCTCAATGTTCTCAGCCGAGCCACGATGCCCAGATGTTCTAATTTTATTCTCATTTCTTGCATGGGACCTAGAAATTCACCCGAGGACACAAATGTGATTTTTCAACCAACTTTGGTGCACGAGAGCATGTGCTTGTAGTTCAAATTTTACTTATGCACATTAAATGACCAGAAACTCAATTAATGTATAAAAAACGACAAACGAACCCGGAATAATTCCAAAAATTAACAGGGCACTCATGTAGTTCTATGTTGCCTTTGTTAAGAAACTCAAGGGGGGGGCAGTGTATATCGTTTCACACTCAAAGGTGGCACGTTCCCTCTTGGAACCACGGGCTTCCAAATCGGACCAATTTTTTACCACAACATGTTAGTGCCATGACATGACACCATGCCAAGTTCATGATTTCCAGGCAAGTTTTGGATTTACATGAATTTAAAATCTAAGTTTCTCGATGTTCTCGGCCGACTCATGACGCCCAGATGTTTGAATTTCATTCTCATTTCTTTCATGGGACCTAGAAATTCAACCAAGGACACACATGTGATTTTTCAACCCACTTTGGTGCACCGGAGCATGTGCATGCAATTCATATGTAGATTATGCACATTAAAAGTCCAGAAACTCAATTAATGTATAAAAAGGCCAAATGAACCCGAAAGAATTCCAAAATTTAACAGGGCACTCATATAGTTCTATGTTGCCTCTGTAAAGAAAATTAGGGGGAGGCAGCGTATATCGTTTCGCACACAAAGGTGACACATTCCCTCTTGGAACCACGAGGCTTGTTGAGAGAATCTCCGGTCTTGCAAGAAGCTTATACCAAAACTTGTCCCAATTTAGTCAAAAATTATACATATGAAAATAGGGTTTAGATTATCCCGAACATCTCGTTACCTAGACCAATAATGTACTAGTGGATAATAAAGATAATATTTAAATGGATACTGTAGTAGACGACAAAATGGATACAAATATTTGAATTGGAGAGCGTATGGTACATGTAGTTCATAGTGAAATATGATTACTGCTATATGCATGTTTTCTGTAATCAAGATAATATTTAAATTATTGTATAACTTGACAACAATCGTATTCAAATAAGGAAAATTGATTCAAATTTACTCCATATGGTAGACGACAATATATATGTTCACATGGTGGAGTAAAATGTTCATATATGATGGAAGATCAAAATGTACGACTACATCAATTATAAACCGCAAGGTCACCTAACGATATATTCGAATTCAACATAACGTGGATTCAAAAATTAAAATTCGAGATCCTGGAATTTGTAATCATATAAAAAGGGACATTACTCTTTCTTTGGTGGGAATTGATTTGTTTTTTGTTATTGTTGAGGGAAGTGTGAATCGATTTGGTACTATGCAGGGTAATCTTGTTCTCCCGATTTTTTTTACATTTTTCTTGTAGTTTTTTCAATGGCATCTATAGCAATATAGTAAAAGGGGACATGACTCTCTTGTGTCCTATATGAATTGTTTTTTTACACGTCAAGTTTGTTCTGCCAAACAAGGAATCCGCACCTTGTTATCCTGAAATTTGGACGCGCACAAGAACTCCATCCTCATCCGAAATCAGTCCTGCAGCCCAGACACGCAAAATCCCCCTTCTACCCCTCAGCCGGAAATGAAGCTCCACGTCGCGGTGTGAAAACCGGTAGGGGTACGCTAGTAACTAACCCTACATTTCGGACAAGCGCGTCCCTAAGCTTGGCTCCCCCCTCCCCCTTCGCCCCCCCATTCGTACACCGAGGCCGCCAAAACCCTCGAAACCCCACGCTCCTCCGTCGGCCTCCCGACCGCCGCCCAACCAAAGACTCTTCCCCGACTACTTCGTCCACCGCAATAGCTCGCCGTCCCTCATCCACCGCACCGGATGAGGATTTGTTGTTGATCTCATCGTCCCGCCGGATCAGCCGCCCCATCCTCCACCTCCAAGGAACTGCCCCGATGTTTACCTCGTCTATCGCGCCACCTCAATACCCATAGCACCGTCTTGACCTGCCCCACTGGAACCGTAGCACCCTCACCAGTTCTTCCAATGAAGCCGAGGCCAACTCGGCGCCACCAAGGAGGTTCTGCACTCACTGCTGCATTTTATCTTTTATTCGATCTCACGGGGCTGCCGGTGCTCGATACCGAGCAGACATGGCGGGTCTCCATCAACGGCACCGTCGCCGGCCACATCATCCATGGCATCTCCCCCCCATGTTGTTGCTTCCTCAGTGGTGACTTCCACAACGACACTAGCTGTAGCTGCTCCGGCTCTCGCTCGCGATGCGGCTCTGTTCTTGCTGTCGGTCGCGCTACTACATTGCTCTTACTTTCGTTCGTGCTGCTGCTCTGCTCTTGCTTTCGCTCGCGCTGTTGCTGCTGTTGCACGACCTTCGGCAGCTACAGGAGTTGCTGCGTTAGCACTCGCTCGCGATGCTACTGCACGACTTGCTCTCTACTAGTGCGTTCCCTGCTCGAGCATCTGCTGATTTAGATTAGTGCTTCTTTGCCACTAGTGCTTGAATGCCCTAAACATCTATTGCAATGCTCTATTACTAGTTCAATCAGATTCAATAGTAAAATTCAGTTTCGACTGTAAAGTTCATTTTCTTCAGTTAAGTTCAGAGTGAACAGTCCTTACAGCATCTGTCAGAGCGGCCGTGGCGCGGCTGATGCGTTTTACATCTAGCACTTTTTGGTGATGTATTTTACATCATCTATTGCAGATGATATTTGGGTCCCACTTCAGATTAACGTTGTTTGTCTTGTCCTGCTTCAGCCTCGTCGCCGTACACCTTAGCAGAGCTGCTCCAACAACGGAACTATCCATCACAGCGGAGCAGTACCCTCGGTGCTATTAGAGGCCTTAGATCTTCTTCCCTACCTCCGATGGTCACACCAGCATCATCACCATCCTCCACTTCCAACCCAATGATGCTGAGGTCCACAAGGCTATGCCAAAGAGGTTCTACACTCGTCGCATCACTTTGTTACTCTGCATTCATGTTGATCCCTCAGGGATCCTTTGCTATGGAACTACTATTCATGCAAATCTGTTAGAAGGAGTGGAGTAAAGCAAAACTGAAGGATTTTTTCCTTTGGTGTCTCTTTTGAAGAAAAAACATAGGAATTTTATTCACTTGGACGTCCTTTTCAAATTAATATGCATGAAGAACAGAACTAATTGCATTACTGGCATAATAAGATTCTTATTTTTTCATTTTCACGTAGTTTGACTTTAATTTGACCATGTTTCTCCATTCCTGTGTTCTTCCAATTCATGTGAACCAAACACCCAGGTTGACTGAAATCCTATGTTTCCAAATGCTCTATTTTGCACGTGCATTCCTATCCTATTCCTGTGATTTTCCTGTCCATGCGTTTATAGAATCCTCCAATTCTAAGGAGCCCTTACAGATTTACTTCATTTTCAGATAGGCATCAAAGAAAACTATGTGTGTTATGTCCTGCTCCTGCCGTGCCGTCATCCACCTCTCCTGAGGTGCACCATCGACAGAAGCGTTCACTATAGTAGAGATCCCCCCTATAGACTTTCTTTCGCCGCCTTAGATCATCTTCCCCATTACCGGCAGCCACGCCAACTGCATTACCATCATCGACTGAGCAGATGAACCTGAGGACTACACAGTTCCGAAAGAGAGGTCGCAGCCTTTCGTGTTTGCTTATGTTATACATCGGTTATTATTACATGCTACTTTATCGTTCAAACTTGAGTTTTGAAATGCCCATGGGTCTCATATCGAGCCAGCAACGAATAGTATTTGTCTACTATCTGGTTCATCTGGGGTCTTCTATGTGGTTCATGTTGGGTGGGCAATAAACAATAGATGATCCATTGTCTATCTTTTTAAACTAAAGCTATAATCTACCTGCTATCATTAGTTTTGGATCCATCCACTCGTTTGCTACCATCAGTCTTGATTTTTGCATGCACCCCTTAGGCCTTACAAAATCTAACTATTTTTTTATTATGCATGTCAGATATAGTACACAATCGTACTGAACATGCAGACGCCGCTCCATGGTGGGCGAAGTGGCCCCCCCTCCTGCATTTCCAGATTGTATTCTAGAGGAAGATAACTGTTCAGATGGAGATTCAGAAGGAGCTGACCATGCCTGTTTACCACCTAAGGTGTTTGCTCTAACCTGGCATGCTGCTGTTGGTCATATCATGCATATGGCGCCTTGCATTGCTTACATTATACATCTTATATGTCATCAGCTTAGTTTTGATTTGCTTTGTGTGAATGCCACATGTTTGGTTTCTATATCATACTCCCACCATTCCTAAATATTTGTCTTTTTAGATATTTCAACAAGTAACTACATACGGAACAAAATGAGTGAATCTACACTCTAAAATACGTCTATATACATCCGTATGTGGTAGTCCATTTGAAATCTCTAAAACACAAATATTTAGGAACGGAGGGAGTATATGGGAATTATGCAATGCCATCTTCTTTAGCCAGGCATCATATGCATGAATCATGCAATGCCATCCTGTTTAGCCAGTCATCGTATATGTGAATTGTATCGTGCCATATTTTTTCCATAATGTATTCCATTTGTCAACAATGTCTATACATTCATCTACTCTTCCTGTGCATCAGCCATTTGAGTCGGTCATAGGAAAATCTGGAGTGAAAACAAGGTCTTCTGAGAAGTAAGTGCTACCTGTTGATGCAGATTTCTTGCTGGTTATAGATAGCTCCTCAGAGGAGGATTCAGAGACAGATGACCAGTCGTATCCCCCCCCCCAAGGTGCATGCTCTAACTTGGCTGGGTTATATTGCTCATATCATGCATATGGTGTCTTGCATTGCCATGCCATCTGCTTAGATTAGACATGCTTTGTGTGAATGCCTCTTGTTTGCTTTCTATATCAGATATGTTAATTATGCAATGCCATGTTTTTCATCTAGTTATCATATATGTGAATTATGCACCGCCATGGAGCCAGGCATCATATATGTGAATTATCTCATGCCATTTTTTTCATTACGTATTCCATTTGTTGACAATCTGTGTATATTGAACTACTCTTCATGTGTATCAGCCATTTGAGCCAGTTATGGAAAAATCTAGAGTGAAAACAAGGTCTTCAGAGCAGGTAATGGTACCTGTTGAAGCATATATCTCGATGGTTACAGGGAACTCCTCAGAGGAGGACTAAAAGACAGATGACCAGTCCTATATCCCACCTGAGGTGTATGCTCTAAGTTGCAATGTTTATATTTCTCATATGATGCATATGGTGTCTTGCATTGCTTAGTTTAGACATCATATGCACAATATTGAAATCCATCTGCTTAGTTTAGAGATCATACATGCGAGTGCCAGCTGCTTAGTATATGAATCAATTATGTCAATTATATCATGCCATCCTGTATATTTAGACAACATGTATGTGAATTATTTCATCCCAACCTATTTTAGACATCATATAGTTTTGTCATGTCATCATGTTTAGGTACTCATCATATGTTGAATTATGCCATTATATCCTGTTAAGTTATCCATCATATATCTGAAACTGTGTCATGTTATCCTGTTTAGTTAGGCATCATATATGTGAAATTATGTCATGATGTCCTGTTTGGTTAGACAACATATATGTGAATTACCACATCTGTCTATCATACAATGTCTGTCCTTTCAATTTCTTTTCTTGTTTATCAGCCATTTGAATTGGACGGGGTGATGGCAGTATCTAAGGGAGCAAAAACCCGTTCTTCACAAAAGACAGTGCTACCCATCGATGCAGATAGAACCATGGTTGTACTGGCCCACAAACTAGCCCCACCACACATAATCAAGACTCTTCCAGATTGCACACTTACATCGTTGGGCAGAGAACCAGCTACAACCCACCTAACCGCAACCCCAGCGGATAGTAACCCACTTCTAGTTGACAAAGCACCATGTCCACCATAGAGTACCCCCACACGAGCGGTTTGTAAAGCTACAGTAGTGCCCAAAGCACGAAGACCACCACAGCTAACCCAAACTCCACGTTTCAAGCAGAAGAGCAACTGTTCTCAGGTCAGATTCCGTACCTATGGTCCATACTCCTTTGTTGTTGCATCACTATATTTACTCATACCAACTACTTTTGAATTTGAAGGATCCAATTGAAACTCCAATGGTGCAATAGGTATGTTTTAAACCTATTTCTTTAACTGGATTGATGTTCTAACTTCTTGCTCTATGTTGATTTCAGTTTAAGTTGTATAAACAGTTATGTGCTCATGTGATGCACATTACAAGTGCTGCCAATGCTGTGTAGTTTCTCACACTTATATTCTGTCTATGCTGTTGTGTCTTAAAAATATATGAGTTGAACTGTGTCTCTATCTTTATAAGGGAACATAAACTAGAATGATATGGACAATATAGTGACCATAGTACATAGATATATGTTTGTTTCATGCTGTTATCCTATCCACCTTACTACTGAACCGGTTTACCAAAATGAGTTTCATATACTACAACACTACTAGAAAAAGGGCTATAGATGGGATTGACACTAATGGCGCACCAGACAGGCGGTGCGCCATTAGTATATACTAATGGCGCACCACCTTCTGCTACGCCATTAGTGTTGAAACTACTAATGGCGCACCATGCCCAAGGTGCGCCATTAGTATCAATTTTTTTTGAACTAGTGCGCCTGTCCAAACATACTAATGGCGCATCCAGACAAAGTGTGCCATAACTAGTTGTAACTAGTAATGACGCACCTGTCGGAAAGTGCGCCACTAATGTTGTTTTTTTATTATATTTTTTATTCCTTTTTTGCAAAACTACTAATGGCGCACTTCTCCACCATGCGCCATTACTAGTTTAAACTAGTAATGGCGCACTCCGGAGCAGTGCGCCATTATTATGTTTTTTTTTGCAAAACTACTAATGGCGCACCACCAGAAGGTGCGCCATTAGTAACCTGGATTACTAATGGCGCATTTGTGGTTGGTGCGCCATTAGTAAGTGGGATGCAACAAGATATTTTGGACAGCCTCTCCTACCCACACTCACTTTCCCCCCACTTCATTCTCTCCACCGCCTCCTCCTTGTCTCGGGTGCCTCCTCTTTTTCACCTCATTTCCACCATAGATTCATTCAAATTAAGTGGTTAAATTACCTTGTTTTGATAGGTAAGTAAGGGGGGAAGCTATATTTATGTTGTTCTCCCTATAACAATGTGCACATGCACTTTTTATGGCCTAGCTAGATCTATGTATGTTCGTGGTGTTGCATATGTTTGTGGTGTTGCATATGTGTTTGTGTTTGGAGGTGTACCGGTATTTGAAATGCGATAGTTGCCAATATTTTGCCGGAATGTTGATTCATTTCCGTTTCGGCGAGAATTTTGGCATTAAGCATTCTTTTTGGTCCTATTTTTAGGGAAAGTCATGCCAAAATTTTTCTTGGTTCTAAAATATCGTTTTGCTCTACCCCGCAGGCGACCATGGTCCGCACGATGACCGAAGGCATCGTGAATAGGTTTTTGAGGTCCGCGAAGGCCGAGATGATTCAAAAGAACGAGACGGAGATAAGATGTCCGTGTCGAAGATGCAAGCTGAAGAGCCTTATTGCGGACCCGGATTCCGGGCAGGTGCGGGACCACCTGCTCTTGCGTGGTTTCATGGATGGCTATCGGTGGCAAGGTGATGAAGATGACTACGAAGTCATCCATGGGGGCCGGGCAAGAAATGAGGAAGGGCAGCAAGACAACCACCGCGGCTCGGGCGGGCGAGAAGACGAAGAATCCCCAGGAGATGATCACGACGGTGATGTTGTACACAGTCATCATGTAGAAGATGCATGACATGATGATGAGGAAGATGCCGGAGCAGTGATGCTGTACACAGTCATCATGTAGAAGATGCAGGACATGATGATGAGGAAGATGCCGGAGCAGACGACGGGCATGATCATGAAGATGATGATGCCGGCGGAGCAGACGACGCTGGACCATCGATGGGCTGGGTGCAGGACCCTCATATTCAAGAGCTGCTTCTCAAGCAGACGGATAACGCAAGAGCTGCCGCCCGAGAGAAAGCCAAGATGGATCAACTTGAGTTAGACGCGGTTACTCCATTGTATGAAGGATGCAGGCCCGAGGATACCCGCCTGAAAGTAACGCTCATGGCTCTAGAGGTGAAGGTAAAACACAAAATGACCGACGCATGCTTCGACGAGAACATGTCATTCTGGCACGAACGTCTTCCCACGGGGAACAAGTGCCCGACCAGTTTGGAGGAGGCGAAGAAAATCGTGTGTCCTCTCGATTTACCGCACGTGAAATACCATGTGTGCATGAACAATTGCATCATTTATCAGGACAAGCACGCGGAGTCTACCATATGTCCGGTGTGCGGCGTCACTCGATACAAGAAGAGGAAGAAAGCTCCTCGAAAAGTGGTGTGGTACTTTCCGATCACTCCTCGTCTGCAGCGGTATTTCACGGACCCTAAGGTAGCAAAGCTCCTACGTTGGCACGCGGATAGGGAGGAGAAGAAGCTAGAAGATGACGCAAATGATCCGGAGATAGATAAAAAAGACAAGATGCTGAGTCACCCTAAGGATGCGAGCCAGTGGCAAGCGTTGAACTTTGAATACCCAGAATTTGGGAACGATCCAAGGAACATTGTGCTGGGCGCGAGCACCGATGGGGTCAATCCATTTGGCAGCCAGAGAAGCACACATAGCACCTGGCCTATGTTTGTGTGGATGTACAACCTTCCCCCCTGGTTGTGCATGAAGAGGAAGTACATTCACATGAGTATGCTAATTGAAGGGCCGAAACAACCAGGGAACGACATCAATCTGTATCTGGGGCTGCTGAAAGAGGAGCTTGACACGCTGTGGAAAACGCCAGCCAATACGTGGGAAGCCGCAGAGAAAGAATATTTCCCTATGAGAGCCCCACTGCTCACGACGGTGCACGACTATCTCGGTTACGGATATCTCGCGGGGCAGGTAGTCCACGGATTTTCTAGATGCGTAAGGTGCATCGATGACACAACGTATCGCTAGCTAGATAGAGATCCCGGGTCTTCGAAAGCCGTGTTCATGGGACATCGAAGGTGGATTCGCGATGATGACCCGTGGAGGAAACGCAAGGATCTGTTCGATGGTGAAACCGAACCCCGAAAACGCCCGTGTATGAGGAGCGGCGAGGAAATAGACAAGCTGTTGAAAAATTGGAAAGACTGCCCACTGCCGGGAAAGAAGCAAAAGGCGCCAGAGCTGGGAAAGAAGCGAAAGGCGCCAGAGCCGCTGCTGAAGGTATGGAAAACAAGGTCTGTTTTCTGGGACCTGCCGTACTGGAAGATCCACCGTGTGCCTCACAGCCTTGATGTCATGCATATCACGAAGAACGTGTGTGAGAGTCTGCTTGGTACCCTGCTCAACATGCCAGAGAGGACCAAAGATGGGCCGAAAGCAAGGGCAGACTTGAAATCAATGGGCATCAGGCAGGAGCTTCACGCTAATGATGATGATGATGATGATGATGATGATGATGAGGCGAAGCAGGACACAGAAAGTCGTCGCAAAGGCAAAAAGGCCAAGAAGATCGGAAATGACTACCCTCCCGCGTGCTTCACTCTAAGTCAGGAGGAGATCGAGCAGTTTTTCACCTGCCTCCTAGGAGTAAAACTTCCTTACGGTTACGCGGGGAAGATAAGTAGATACCTAGACCCAGCGAAGCAGAAGTTCAGCGGGATGAAGTCTCACGACTGTCACGTGCTGATGACGCAGATACTTCCAGTTGCAATCCATGGGATCATGGACGCGCACATCCGTGAAACGCTATTTGGCCTATGCAACTTTTTCGACGTCATCTCTCGGAAGTCGATTGGCGTGAGGCAACTCAGAAGGCTACAGGAAGAGATCGTGGTGATACTATGCGAGCTTGAGATGTACTTCCCGCCCGCATTCTTCGATGTTATGGTGCATCTGCTGGTCCATATCGTGGAATATATCATCCAACTCGGGCCGACGTTCCTGCACAGCATGATGCCGCTCGAAAGGATGAATGGTGTCATCAAAGGATACGTTCGGAACATGTCACGTCCAGAGGGAAGTATAGCCAGGGGCTTTCTGACCGAAGAATGCATCTCCTACTGCACGAATTATCTAGGCATCGAGAACCCCGTTGGTCTGCCCGTCAACAGGCACCTCGGCAGGCTCGCTGGATGGGGTCACCGTGAGGGTCGCCGCGAAATGCATGTCGACTTCGAGGGTCGACTCGCCGACTTTGAAAGAGCAAACCTAGTCGCGCTACAACACATAGACATGGTCGATCCTTGGGTGGTAGAGCACAAAACCTTTATTGAGAAGACGTACAATGACCGAGGCCAACAGAGGACGGACGGAGATATACACAAAGAGCACAACTCATGTTTCACGCGTTGGTTCAAGCAGAAGCTTCTGTCGTACCCTTTACATGAGGATTCTTCCGCGGAAGAACAACTCATATTCGCCTTGTCACAGGGCGCCGAGCACAACCTGATGACCTATGAGGCGTATGATATCAACGGCTACACATTCTACACCGAGGACAAGGACATGAAGAGCGATGGTTATCAGAACTCCGGCGTAACGATGGAATCCTACACCGGTAAGGACAAGGACATATACTACGGAAGGATCGAGGAGATCTGGGAGCTGAGCTACGCTGGAGAGAAGGTGCCGATGTTCCATGTCAGATGGGCCAAGAGCGTCCTAAAAGAAGACCGATATTTCACCACCATGGTTATACCCGAAGCCAAATCCAAGACCGCGGGCGCAAACGTCACCGCGAAAAATGAGCCATGGGTACTGGCTTCCCAAGTGGACCAATGCTTCTTCATTACCGACCCGCCAAAGCCCAGTCGTGTTGTCGTGAGGAGAGGCAAAAGGAAGATCATCGGAATGGATGGAGTAGCCAATGAGCAAGACTTCGACAAGTATGGCGACCCGAGGATCGAACATGACGACGATGATGAAGTAGCAGCATACACCACAAGAAGAAGCAGGACCACCCTACCTAAAGGACGTCCGTTCCACAGAAGAACTCCATTTGC
>NC_041383.1:379970235-379970828 GCF_002162155.2 Triticum dicoccoides | reverse complement strand
GCACCCTCCCCCACTCCACCGACATTACTGTTTGATGATATTTTTAAAAAAAATATTACTGTCTTATAAAAAAATATTACTGTTATGATTTAAACAAGTTTGAACATATTTAAACACAAATAAGTATCAAACAACATTTTAAATGCATAAAAAAATATTGTGGAGCTTGGGAATCGAACCCAGGACCTCCTGGTGTGAGAACTGGCTGCTGACCAGTCGAGCTAGTAGAGGGAACTTGGTGTGGATCAGGTCAGGTGGAAGATAACCTGTTGGCTCGAGCAGAAATCAAAAAAAAAATACTAATGGCGCACCAGGGTGAGGTGTGCCATTAGTATGGATGTACTTATGGCGCACCGAGGGGTGGTGCGCCATTAGTATTGTGCCCCCATCCATATTTCCTCCCCGGCCCTCGATCCCCTTCTCGCCCTCGCCCTCGATCCCCTTCCCCTCTCCTCTCCCGATGCCGCTGCCCCGCCGCCTCGACGCCGCCCCGCCGCCGCGACGCCGCCCCGTCGTCCTCGTCTCCGCCCCAACGCCCCGACGCCGCGACGCCGCAACGCCGCCCTCTCCTCTCCCGACGCCGCCGTCCTGCC